>NW_017803124.1:408265-503174 GCF_001625305.1 Branchiostoma belcheri | reverse complement strand
AATCTGCCTGCCAAAAATCATGGACGTCGAATCATGCCTTCCAGACTTATAACGCAAAATCCGCAGTTCCCCACACTCCGGCGAGACAATTTCATAGTCCTTCTGACGAAGACAATAACCCAAAATTCAGTATGGGGATACCTTGGACACATGTCCAAAGAATGTCATTCAAGCTTTTGACATACACCACTTTAAAATTGTGTAAAATAGTTTGGACCAAAAATGTACATTTTTGTTTCCTGTGCCCTAATATTAAAACCAAAAGCCCTCAAAATTTGGTATGGGAGACTGTCGCATACAAGCCCACAGAATATTGGTGTGTGTCACTTAAAAATTATGTAAAATGGGCTCCTGTGTGCTAATACATACTGTAAACCAAATAACCTAAAATTAAGCATAAGGGTAGCTTGGCACCAAATGCTTAGACTATAGTGTTCTCAATTCTTTTTCCACACTACAAGCTACCTACAAAAAACATCAAAAGTTAACCAGTCTAGTCACAATCACGTGACTACAGCAGCTCCAAAAAAGTGATCAATCATTATCAATCAATGGTTTATTGTGGCGGCTCAAAACAACCATACAGCGGCAGCTTTTTAGCTGAATTATAGTATGGCATTACAAAGAGAGTATTTACATTAAGTTTTAATTTATACTATTAATACTTAATTAATACATTCAACTTAAAATGCCTTACGTTAGGCATACACATATTAAAACCATTTCGTTAATTTGTTAAAACATATAAATACAACAATCAGGTAGATGGGCAATGCCTGTATGTGATATGTCTCAATAAGTAGTTCAACCAGGAAAGGCTGTGTAGTCTTGCGATACCTCTCAGTTCTACATTTGAATTGAGTTACATATTTACATTATATATGATGATAGCTATTTCACTGAAAACTACACCAGATACTTACTGCCCAAGCATCTACATGTATGTCCCACTTACATGTAAAAATCAAGACCATAGCATGTCCACAGCATGAGATACCATACCCATGTACCCTGCTGCAGTACCTTACAAAAACCGCTAGAGTACCCAAAATTGACATTGACCCTCCTTTTCCCAACCTTCCCTACCAAATGTCATAAAGATACATGTACATGCACCACACCTCAAGTTATAACCAATTACAAAATCAGCAACCCCTATGTATGGTGTACCTTCTGACAAAGGTAACTAACATTCTGCAGGCTGTAAAATATGGATATCTACATTGTAATTGACTGATAATGGTTTAGGAGTGGAAAGGGATTTTTCCTTGATTAGCAGATGACAAAGTAAAACATTGTTCCTATTGGTTCAACATAAGTGTGGTGCTTTTCCTACTTACCTTTGTCAAGAATGGGATCAAACTCCTCTTCAGTCTCGACTCGTGGTCTGGTGAACCTCGTCCCTCATTTTCACTGGCAGGCTGAGCCGCATGTACACAAAGTTTGGCTCATCCTGCTTGGTGCTGATCTTCTTGTGCACCACTTTCAGGGAAGGTGGTGCTTTGGCACTGACAATCAAGAAGATAACAGGTGAGAAAAGAAGCAGGTACAATCATGGGATCAACAGAAAGGAGCGACACATTTAAATTACTTGAGGGATCCAGGTACATTGTAGATTAGACTGAGCTGTACAATGTACACAATCAGATGCAAACAATTTCATAATTAACTAGAATTCCGAGACCTCATACCTCCATGAAATATGATCTTGATATGTAAGTGTAAATTTCTTCTTTAATTGTGCAAATGACCTCTGCATTAACATGATATATGCATCGTGATGTATGTTAACTTTTGATTAACTTACAGATGTCCCAAGTATGACATTCTCATCATTCACCATTACGAAATCATAGAATTCCGCATTAATTATGCAAATTAGGTCATCATTTGCATAATTAGTATCTGTTGAAGTTCCGCCTGCCATAGGTTACATACATTACATGTATGTAAGTAGTATAATGCAAAACACTGTAATTATAGAATTTCCTCATTAATTATGCAAATAAAGTCCTCATTTGCATAATTTGCATTTAATTATGTACATCTCTCTCTCAGCTACCTACACACCAAAAATAATGAAAATATGTTGTTCCTGTCTGGACTTATTGGCTTTTGAACATTTCGCCAGAAAGTGCCCTG
This sequence comes from Branchiostoma belcheri, assembly GCF_001625305.1. Classification (NCBI taxonomy): domain Eukaryota; kingdom Metazoa; phylum Chordata; class Leptocardii; order Amphioxiformes; family Branchiostomatidae; genus Branchiostoma; species Branchiostoma belcheri. The sequence goes on along the minus strand of NW_017803124.1, from coordinate 501,032 downwards.
CAGTTCCAGAACAAGCCGCTAGGGGGCCCAAACTCATATGACTTCTTCCCAAGCACGAGAGCTACCTTCCATGAAAATTTCATGACCCTAGCATGTCCAGATCGCGAGATATAAAAACCGGAAGTTGCGCTGCAGTAATAAGGGAAGCCACTAGGGGGACCAAAATCTAATCATTTCCAGTTTTCGTCACACCCTACCAACACACCAAGTATGAAACCAATCCATCCAGGCGTTCTTGAGTTATCTTGTTGACCAACAGACGGACGGACGGACGGACAGACGGACAGACGGACGGACAGATAAACGCAACTGAAAATATAACCTCCATGACACATTTCATGGAGGTAATGAAGAACAGTCTACATTAAAAAGAAGTGTCTTTGGATCACAGTAGTTGTTGTAGCCTTGCCCTTCTAATTCTACTGCATTATCCAATCTTCCCTGCGTTCACCCAACAGTAAATTGAAGTTGCAGATTTGCAATCGCGGGTCCCTTTACTAATTGGGTTAAACCCTCTGCAATCTGGGAGCAGATCCTGCACAGAAACTTATCTCTGTAAGAGGTTTTAGGCCTTGCAAATCTGGTGAGGCCACACCTACTGTAATTCCTGACTTTTTCACAATACTTTTATGTATTGTTTTTGGCATGTCTGTGTGAGTACATGTATGTGTGTGTGTGTGTGTCTGTATTTCCACACAATCCTTAGGTCAGTCTGTCCAACAGAATAAAGGTGAAGTCGAAGAGGCGATTCTGAGAACCAACAAATTAAATTGGTGTAGCCAAGGATTAAAATATTTCATGGAGGTCTGAGGTCTCTGAACCCTTGTTTTAATTTTGCTTACCCTGCAAAAATCTGAGAAACATGAAGTTTAATTGGAGCGGTTGGGAGGGACCCTGTGTCTCCTGCAGGCCAAGGCCACAGGGAAGTGATCAGGCAGCTAATCTGGCTTGATATTCAGCCTACTGATGGATTGTTTCCAGCTCCAGCCCTGCATAGTGATCATGTACTTCAACAAGGGCACAGCAGTCAGATTGTAGATGGCATACATCTACTGTAACAGGTCCTATGGGCCAATGTTTTGGGAAACGGTATATCTTGTCGGCAGAACGTACTGCACTTGCAGGAAACCCATAATGTACGTTGGCAGAACGTCAGACTCTTGTTTGTAAGGTCGTATTTGCTTATTAAACCCTTGTCCTGCTGAGCACAACAATTGTTTTTCTGCACATACAGTACCATCTATATAGCACCCTGTATAGGTACGATTTGGGGGTATTTCTCTTGCAACACATCACACCGCAGCGAAACGCAACGAATGCGGAAGTAACTGTGCCACTGCAGGGACAAAAAAATTTTGGGGGTCTATGATCTAATTAAGACATGAAATTATTAAAAAATATTATGCCAGGAATGCCAGCAGGACAAGGGTTAAGGTTGTATTTGCTTATTAAGGACAACATCCCTTCTGTACGTTTCAAATGTTGTGTCTATATTGTCTTCAACGGGCAAAATATGGATGCAGCATTGACCCAGCGAACGAAAACCATGAAAAATCTGTGTTTTACACAAGTACAGCACGTTCTACCAACAAACATTAGCTATAGGGACATGACACCCGATGTTACGTGTTATACACAGTGGGAGCTTCAGCATTTACATTTACGTCATTCCACTAAAAGGTGTAGGGAGAGGTCTGTCCTTGCGTGCCTGAAATGTCTGTGGAAGGTTTGCCCTTATAATGCCTTGTAGTTGATCCTGACCTTTTTTGAAACATCAAAGAATCATATGAACATATGAACAAAATGAACATATAAATATATGTATATAACTATATATAACTATTACTATACATACATATTTTTTCTATATATATCTATGTATATCTATCTATCTATCTATTTGGTTTTGAATGAGTGAATAAATGAATTTTGAGTAACTTGTCTATGTATTATTAATTAGAAAGTGTATTATAACTAGATAGATACGACTTGCAAAGCAAATGTTTACCTTTACAATTACATTGTAACATTGTAGCTTAAGAAACTACTGCTCTGTTTATTTTTACTCAAACCCATGTATATTGTGCTCTGACAGCCCCTCCAACTCTGTCCTGCAACTTGCTACATGATGTAATCCAACGCCACACGATTACACTCTAGCACCAGTTACCATGTGACACTGATTATAATTTGTTTGGAAAAGAAGAAACAGAGCAAAAACAATATGTTTTGTTTTCTTCAAAGGTAAACATAACCATGTTTCAATCCACTTCTAGATACTTGTATTTAATTTTCAACAATCCTCTGTATCCTAAGGTTTTTCCAATACTCTATTACTAGTATACATACACGTACACAGATGTATACAGAATGCATTTGTTGATGTCCTGCTTCAGTGTATGTGGGAGGTATAAAACAAGACATTTCTAGAACTCTTTGAATGAAAATTTGTCTGTGATGGTAATTGACTATTAGATATTATATAGTTTGATACCTTTAAAATTTCTAGAACTACATGTATGCCAGGTCAGTCAGAAAGGTTTGGTACTGTGTATAACATTACATAACATGCATGTTCAGTTATACTGTCAATCACAATGCTGCAAGTCAAACACCTGCTCCTGACATATTTGGCATGCCCAAAGTGTATAAACAGACCTTTGAGTGGTGAGCCTTTAAAAGCAAAATCTTCTTGTGACGTCTTTTTCCCCAGCAGTTAGCCTGCCACTACTGAGTTACAGTTGGGCCTGCCTAGTGACCTTGTTCTCCTGGTATTTCCGATGTACCAATGTTGTGTCTAATTTTGTCTCTCAAAGTGCAGGAAAATGCATCTTTGAAGGTTTGAAAATACAAAATTTCCCGGGGGAGCATGCCCCCGAACCCCCCAACATTGCTCGCGCCTTCTGTGCTCAGTCCCCTTTGGCTCTATTATATTAAATCAGCACCAGTTTTCCATCAATTACTGGAACTTTGCAAAACTCGACAAAAATTTTCTAAAACCAATCCGTCAACCTTGACGGACAATTAACAAAAATCTTTGGTAAAAATATGAAAACATCCAAAGGATCCACCGACAACCTCTCTCACACCATGATTTGCCTCTCAAAATGCGGTAAATTGCATTTTTGAAGGCTTGAGAATCCAAAATTTCACAGGGAAGCATGCCCCTGCACTCCCCTAGATTGCGAGCGCAGTAGATTGTCTTTCTACTGAGGACATCAATGTTGAGTTCTTTGTTGTCAGTTCACAGAATTCTTGTATTCTGCTTCAAAGTAACTATGACAAGGCCTTCCATGGTTCTTGTATCTTTGTGACAGTTAGTTTAAGGATGAGGGCAATGCGTGACTGTCCCTGTCGGTGCCCTGGGTAAGGACACAGTGTGGACTTTGTGTGTCTAATACTAATTGTTGAGAAATCCATGCAACAAGCAATCTCAGCTCAAAAATGTAGACACTGTTTCTTTCTTCACACAAAGTCTGACAATGAGCGCACTTGTACAAGTGCAACAGCTAACACTGGTGTTTCTGAGGCTCCTTGTCCTTGTAGTCTCCATCGGTGACCTCACTAAAGGCCAGGTCAGAGTTTCTGTTTTGTGCTTGGTGTATGGAGTGATAAGGAAGAGTTCCAATGCATTTTAGATATGTTGAGTTTCTGTCTGGCACGAGTGGCAAAATTCTGTCAAATGATAGAAAGAAAGATGCTGGCTGGGACACTGGGACCAACCAGTGTGCAAAATACCTGGTTGCTCAGTTGTCCCGGGCAACCAAATTTTACTTGGGGCAACCTATTTTTGAACCTAGGTAGCCCAGTGTGCTACCTGAATTTTAAGAATCCCCCCCACCCAAAATCATGCTCACTTGGCTTGTACCACTGTATCTGGCAGATGCTTTTTAATTTTAGGTATTAATGGCTATTACTAGTATCAGTTCACTAAAGGCTGTTAGAAATATTGTCAAAGGCTTAATTTGAGGAAAGTAGTAACTTATAGGTGGGGCAACCTAAAATTCTGATGGGCAACCTAATTTTTGCCGTAGGTGGGCAACCTGGTTCAAACAAGTATTTTGTACACTGGACCAACATACCCATATCAAGCCATTTTCCTTGTAAACACACTGAGCTGAAATTAGCCTTTGTTTCTGTAATTAGCCATCAGAAGCCCACTGATATAGCACAGAAATAGACCCTGTATGATGTTGGCACTGATAATCAGTGATATTGACTTTCAGTATGATGTTAGTTTGTCCTATCATTTTATCAGTGATCATTATGATGGACAACCAGGACCTTTAACAAACCACCAGTACTGATATGTGACTGTTAGTAATTTCAGTAACATTTCAGTCAAGCAGCTTTTTTGTCATGGTACTGAATAGATACTTCAATTATTCTGACTGATGTCCTACTGCTAGCAACTGTCTTTATAGTATTTAAATGCTGCTGGCAATTACTAAAATCCTAAACCAGTATCTTGACTGACAAACATTTTTCAAATGTACTTTTGTTTTTTTGCGCCCAAAAAAGTCAGTGCCCATTGTACACAAGAGATTGCCATGATGTGGCAGCCAACAGGCAATAGCAATTGTAAGAAACAGGAGGAGCGAGTAGAAACATAAAAACTCTGGGTCCCGGGCCGGGATTCGAACCCACGACTTCCTGAGCACCAGCTTCAAAATTTGACGCTCAAACCACTCCGCTAAGTATCAAAGTATCAAGTATCCGCTAAAAGGTCTAGACCCATCGGCCGGGTCAGTTGGTAGTGCCTATAAACCCCCACTGTTACACAATAATTTGCATATGTCATATCATGGTGTAAACAAAAACAGCAATTGTTCCAATAGTAATCCTTTTCTAGTAATCCAATCCAGGCCTGTTCTTAATCCTCTGTACTTATTTGTTTGACAAGTAGCTTGGTAAACAGATTATCCCCCTGGCCTGTGACTGACCTACCGTTTGGTTCACTGCTGTTAGCACAGGCCACTCCACAAACCTTGGCCAGGCCAGGCCAGGCCTTGGAGATCGAACAAACTTAAAAAAAAAAGTTTTAGGATCATACAAAAGGTTTGTCAGTGCCTTGGCAGTAGGCCTTTTCCTTTAAAAAGTCAATGGGAAGGAAAATCTAGATACACTCTTACTGTACTTTGTATCCCCTGCAGCTTGAAACTGTTTGTTAAAGGTTGACCACACTTGACCCCAACATGGGGAACACTGTCTTTAAGGATTAGGGTAAGGGTCAAGGCAGTAAAACAAAGTCAATATTCTTGATAAGGCAATCTGTCTTACATTGACATTTACTGCCAGTTCTTGGCACATTTTCATCACGATTTCATGCTTGAAGACCTTGAAATAACCCCAAAACAAGACATGCGAGGTTTCCCTTCATTTTTAGGTACCACCAATAAATAGCTAGTCTATACGATACAAAACAAGCAACCATTTTCTGTTAGCAACATAATTTTAGTGTACATCATAATTTTGGCTAACTGATGTCAGTCTGCTATGGGACAGCATTGGTTCAACTTACTACATTAAAATTGCTACATCACAAAATGTGCTTTTAATTGCATATCACAAGTCCTACCTTTCTACTAGTACAAAACCAGCATGAGGAAATGAGTTGTCCCTCCCTCCTTGTTGAAGTGTTGCTACTGGCGTTCCCCCCTCCTGTCATCACCCTGTAACCTGTTGACATAAACATATTAGTCCAGGCTGTGTAAGCTGGACTCCCCCAGGAGAGGCACACTTCCCAGGTACTTAGGAACTCCTGCATATGGAAGTCATCAGGGCTCTGCCTGGGAATACACCTCCAAGCAGATGCAGGGTTCTAGCCAGTCCAGGGGTTTTTCTAGAAAAACTACCTTATTCCCCTGTTTAGAAAAACCCTGCAGCCTGAATTTTTTTTCTGTCATTTTGTTTGACGTAACATGTTGAGTGCAACAATTTTAGTGGAGTCTGGGGGCATGCTTCCTAGGGAAAATTTTGAAATCTTGACCCCCTGAAATGCTACTTCCTGCCTTTTCACTTGAGCAAATATGGCTGATAGACTAAGCTTAGTTTAATGACATCACTTTCAATATCTGTACACACAGATTTTTGTCTATCAAAGATTGTGAATTGGGCAAATTTTTCTGTCTGTTCAGTCAAAATTTGGTCAAAATTGAAAGACCCTGGCTAGAACACTGGGCTAGCCTGACTACATCAAACTTCTAGCAGCCCTTCCACTGATCAGGACTGATTTTGATCGTGATATAGAATCCTGAGTTCCAATTGGTAGTTCTGGGAATGGGAATGGTTCTCTCCAGTTACAGGTGTATGGTCACATTAGCTGTCACCGTCAGTGAGACATCGTATAATGCAGACTACTGTATGGCCTGGCTTCCTTTTACATGTTTTTTTTGGCCTTTCTAGTTGTCATTTTTTTTCTTGTTCCCTCCCTTGTAGAGGACAACAACAGAGACATACAAAATGCTGCAAAAGCACGTCTAAACCAGCCAAACCATACATCTACTTGGAGATTACATTGAAAGAGCTAATACGGGATTATAGTAAGTAATTATAGATATATAGTGAAGGGAATCTCCATAAGGGATTTATGGGACAAACTCTGGGCTATCCGTTTTTAAATTATTTATCGTGATCATGAAATGTTAATGTCTCCCCGTGTTGGCTTAATAGATGTGTCAAGTTCGCTTGACATAACCCGTGCTTGAGCTTTTTGTGACCTGTTGCATTACCTAGGAATGTCATAGGTGAATATACTCCTTTTGTATCAGACTCAACAATGCCTCTGTATTAGCATCTGTACATGAATCAGGGCTCTAGTCTAGACACATTTTACCTGCACTACTCAATTTCAATGCCTTTCATTGGAAGTGATCTTCATCCAGTTTTAGCTCACAGAAGAGTGCTGATATTTACAGGTTCATTGTACCGATAAAATTCTACCTACAGTTTTATACCTACTGTTATACAGTTATTTAATTCTACCTACAGCAAAATAGAAAATAATTATTTTGGAACATCTTTTTAAGGAGTCCCTTTATTTTTTACTTCCACCAATAAATGTCTATGACTAGCCTATAGTACAAAACAAATAAACATTTTCAGTAACATCACATATTTGCTTCACAGATATCATTATGCTGTGGGACAGGATTGATTTTAACTTGCTTCATTAAAAAAATGATTAGAAAATTGAGTTTAAAAATCCAGTTTTACTGTCCTTAAATTGTTTGGGTGTCTTTAATGCTCCAGGACCTACAGTTGTAAAAATCTGTAACAGTAGAAGTGACTGGAGACAAGTGTTAGGACACACCTATTTAATTTCTTGGTTAACGGATTCGCCCGCTTCATTTTTTTCTGAATTGCAAATAAAAATAAAAATTCAGAATCAACTGCAAAATGCTGATATTTTGCCCTGAACAGTTGAAAACAGTCCTTTTCATCCTAGTTGTTACAGTTATTCCATATGTAAATGCAATGGTATCATTAAAAGTAAAAAAATTCATTGTTTAAATTTTGAACCAGCCTGGTGTGTTGACTTCATGGCTCTTATTGTACCATTTGGGGCCATAATAGGATGCCTAGGCCTGTTTTTTTTTTTTCCGCCCGCCCGCTCCATTATTTTTCTAGAAAAATCTGTTAACCAAGAAATTAAATTGGTGTGGCCTTAGGATTGGTTTGGAAAGTCAGACATGTTGTACAGTACCTTCCTGTCGTGCTATCCTGTGTTTGGTACCAGTCATGCATTAGTCAGCAGGCGTTTTTGGAAAGCCAAATCGTCCGACAATAGAGAAAACATGTTTCGTTTGTTCCCGCCAGGAATTTCTCTTGTTGTATCATGTTTCAGTCTCCCATGTATAAATATACATGACGAATGTGTTAGGGACAAAAGTCATTGTGTGGGAAGTGGCCTTCACATTAGCAATATATCTGTATCTGCCTCTGTATCTGTATCTGTATGGGTATAGCCGGTAGCCCACCAACACAGCGTAACACACCAACTTCGCAGGCACGCGGCATGGCGGCAGCTAGCTATATCACACCGAATGACTTGTTGCACTCAATCTTTGCACATTAAATTTTGATTGCAGGAGTTGTTTAAAGCTTTCTAGTGATGATGCCCCAACTGATGGCAACGAGTTCCAGTCTTATATTATACATATTATACAGTAAATATTATATATTATACAGTAACACATCATCAAGTATGCACAACTGTTTTTATTAGTTTCCATTATATAGCATCATTGCAGTACAAATTGTACACTGTATATTGTCAATGTTGCTTGAAAAATAATTACAGTTTTGTTCTAGGTTGTTGTAAACCTTAATTTCTTTTGTAACCGATTCTAAGGACTGTATGTGGTTGATAAAATGTTACATATGAAAAGAGAATAAAAATGGATTAATAATATTGTGTTATGCTCTTATCAAGTCCCAAAATGATGTTTGTGTGTTCCAAGATGATTGATATTTGGCTGTATCAGTTTAGGCCACACCAATTTAATTTGTTGCCTTGGTTCTCAGATTTTTCAGGAAAAATATAAAGCAAAAGGGAGAAAAAAAACAGGCCAAGGCATTGTATGGTAGCCGTACATGCTACAATCTTAAGTCAACATACCAGGGTATGATATGAAATTCAAACAATGAATTTTAAACTTTAATCAAACCATTACATTGCAAGATGTAAAAAAAACTGTAATTATAACAATAAGGCCACACCAATTTAATTTGTTGGTTCTCGGATTTTTTTTACAAAAAATATGAAGCGACAGGGCGAAAAAAATAAAAACAGGTCTAGGCATCCTATTATAGGCTTAAATGCTACAAAATGAGCCATGAAGTCAACACAAAAGGCTGGGTTAAAATTTAAACATTGAATTTTGAACTTTTAATCAAACCACTGCAATGATAGATGGGAAAACTGTAACAACTTAGGAAGAAAAGGACTTTCCTCAACTGTTGGGGGGCAAAACATGAGCATTTTTCAGTTGATTCAGGACCAGAATCAATTTTTTTTTTTTGCAAATCAGAAAAAACGAAGAGGCGAATCCGAGAACCAACAAATTAAATTGGTGTGGCCTAAGGAAGAAAATATTTTCAAGGAAGAAAATATTTTCTTCTACTGTTGGGACCAAAACATGAGCATTTCATAGCTTTTGAGAACCTGAATTTTTTTTCAAGTCAGAAAGAAATGAGGTGGGCAGATCCAAGAATCAATTGGTTAAATTGGTGTGGCCTTAAGAGGGTGTGCAATTTTGTCTGTACCTTTACCTTAAGTCCCATCCTCTTAAGGGTTGGGGACATGGAATATCTGAGTCCCAGTCTCTTCCACTCCTCCCTGTACGGTATCTAGTTGTGCGCATCGTGACCCTATTCACATAGCTGTCTGCAGGGTTCTTAATTATTAATAAGCCTGATATGTGACAATATACATGTATATGAGGAATGTCACTACAATAGATTGGGTCTGTAATGAGCACACAAGGAAAGAAGCAGGCCTATTCCTAGCCTGTTTTTTTTTCCGAGCCTGTTTTTTTTTTCCTAGCCTGTTTTTTTTCCTAGCCTGTTTTTTTTTTATAGGAACGTTAGCTCTGAATTAGTTGATCTTCTAATGATACCTCTTTTATACCTCTTATAGGGCTCAAAATCCTTGTTTTCTGCATATCTGGGCTGTTGCAGGTAAACATTGAAAATTACCTGCACCAGAAAAAATTTTACTTGCATCACTCAGAATTTAGGAAGTATTGGAGCATCCTATAAACTCTTCATACATTTGTAAAACCGTTATAAAATTGTAATATCTTTTATACTTCATAGGTGGTAACAGTCATTGCAGCAAATAGATTCCATATATAGCTATTAAGTAAACTCAGTACATAGACCAGTGCAGGTGTAGGAAATGTAGACACCAGAAAAACCAGCACAGACCCAATTTTACCTGTACTAACCAGCATAAATGGTACCAGCCCTGTCTTGGGAGTTTGTATTAGGCCATGCTTGGGGAAAATTTGTGAAATTTGATAGTGTAATGTTCATTTCACAGTGCTTTATCAATCTCATTTTATCCTTGGACCCTTGTTGTCCTCTGTCTCAAACCACTAGCTACCATATACATGTAGCTTTGACTTATATGTTATATACTTAGGTTTATAACACTGTTAACCTACATGTACATGTACAACTTGACATGCAACAAGTTGTTGTGGTATCATACATGCATCCATACTATGCAATTTGTGCCAGTAATTGAAGAAGAGTGGTAACTGGACACTGGTGCCCTAGTATAATTCTAGCCATATTACAGAGTGCTGCAAAACAGTATATCTTATCAAATTCATTATTACATGTATATTCAAATTCAATGAAGGTTAGCAGATTATACAATACAAGATAGACAGGATATATTTTATCCAGTACTGTTACTTGATTTCATTTTGTATTACGTTCAATTGGCAATCAAAGAATATTTTTCCTCTCTCATTTATGGACATATCATTTGTGACTTCTAGTATTTTTCATGCCCTTTGTTCAGAAAAATGGGTAGATTATTGCGAGCGTGGTAATCCTCTAATATCCAATTGACAAGTCATCTGACATGACTGAAGATGATTCGCTATTATGGTGGCGGTCTATTGAGGGTTACGTTGTGTTGACATGGAACATCGAATACCAATGTTACGGTTTTATCCCCGCTGTGAATTATTGATGGCGGACCTGGTCCAACGGTCGGCCTTCACGAGAGAGCTCATTAATTATGTGGTTCTTGATGTTATTATGTGGTGTGGTGCACGCGTGTGTGTGATATGACAGGGGACACTGCCTAACTGTATATGTGTGTGTGTGTGGAAGCTATTCCTATAGGAGGGCCGTGGCGAGGGGGGGGGGGTCCCGACAACGCTCTACGCTGAATTCGGAAACCTCTCGATTATGCTTTACGATAAATTCCAAGTGGCTACAACGCATTACGTAGAATTAAAACGGCGAATACGCTCTATGCAAAATGCGAAGAGCGGTCCGTCTACGCTCTACGTAGAATTAAAACAGCCGATTACGCTCTACGGAAAAGGGCTTGCGAGCCCTTTTATAGAATACGACAAAACGGCCCAAGAAGACCACTCTGGGGCCAGATACACCTGGGTGTATGTGGACAGGTGGTCACTATAGTATAGACAGAATTCTTAGTACTTGTGTCAATGAGAAAAGTTATGAAAAGTGGTCACACTGAGTGTTCCTTATGCAGAGTTGGTCACGTTTACAGGTTTGACTGTATATCAGTGGCCAGGTGGTCCTTTTCTTGGGGGCATATTAGCCCTGTAGCCCTGTGCAGGCCCTGGAAACAGTCTGGTATCCAGGCTACTGGTATTGCTGTGATCGTGAGACTCAGTCTATATTCCTTGAGGCTGTTGTAGCATTTCTGTGTAATAGCATGTGAGTAACGACAGTTGAATGGGCTGCAGTCTAACTGAACTGGTCAGTCTGCATTCGTATGCAAATTACTGGACAATACAATCCTTCTCTTTGGACAAAGAATGTCGTTTTCAAAGGTTAGACCATATCAATAAACATAAAACACTTATGACCTTACTGCAAGCTATAATCTTCTTTGAAGTATTCAAAAAGTTGTTTTTTCTAACATTAGTGCACAAATGGTATATGGTAAATGATCTTCTAGGGATGGAAGCTTTTGGTATATATACTTGAGATACATGTGTACATATAAGTATGTATGAATTAATAGTGACAAATCAGTTATTGTAACAAAACTGGCACTATGCTTGGTTTACCGTAAGCTGGTATGTTATGCTAAAGGCTGGTATGTCCGTTGTTAGACATAATTATAGAGAAAGCGACACATACAGCCCAAGGTGGTATAGAAGTACTTTTTTTTTGCCACCGCACACATAGGAGGTCACTGACCTTTTATTTTTTAACCTGTGTGTGGCCAAGGGTTTCTAGTACAAGCTGATGCCCCAGACCACTAAGGATTTCCTGGTGCCTTCAGTATTCGACATGATGTTAAGTCAACGGTCAAGAAAAAGTGAGATGACGGACAAAAATTCTGGCTGGCTAGAATACTTCCTTCACATTTCGGTGGCCTTAACCTGTCAGGGTACATACACCTTAACTTCTAGATGTGTAATTAGGGAATAAAGATGTTGGGAAAGGAAAAGAAAATTAAAGAAAACTTGACCATTTGGAACACGCTGAGTTATCAGAACTACTGTTTAAGATTGTGGCCCTCAGGGCTCTGATATTTCAACTCCAACTTTTACATAACTAAGACTGCGTCAATCCTGTTATGTAACAAGATAAGTGGCAGTCCTGATTCATAATTGGACTTTTTCTCAGTCTTGTCTTAGTAATTGGTTGATGTTTTAAAACTCAAGCTAACTAGAAATAACATAAAATCTACAGATAGTACTTGAATGTGTGAGTGTAGATTGCCTTAAGGTTATTTTGGAAGTAAGAATATATAGGTGCATATATAGGTGCACCTGTGCACCCAACCTAACACATTAGGTGCACAAAAATTTTTTTGGGTGCACCATATAAACACAACCTAATTACAGATCTTACTGCTCCTCATTTGAGCTTGAATCTAAAATGGGAGCTAACTTCAAAATCTTAAACTACTACTTTAACTGCTAACTTCAAAATCTTAAAGTACTATGGCAAAGGTTTTATTATTTTTCTGATACTTAGATGCCAAGAATATCCTGTATACTATTATACATTTAATATGTACAAATTTAAAATACCTACAAGAATATTAAGGTGCACCCACAGAAAAAAAATAGGTCCATTAAGGTGCACATGCACCCAGTATTTCGAGCCCTGCTATCTAACCAGGTTTTTTTCAAGGACACAGTCTGTAGGCCGGTAGCAAATCTTATATAGACCTCTGTCAGATGTGTATGAGTGCTGCTGATGGGAGGGTTGGGTTAATGGGGTATGCACACTTTGTAAACAACCTGGAGCAGGTGTATTGTGCACGGTGCAGCGGCTAGTGGCTGGGTTTTCACCCAAAACATGGATAGCATTACAGGGATGGGTTCACTTAACAAGAGAGGAAATTTCCATTGTGGAAAACTGTCATTACACTGTCTTAGAAGATTTAGTAGTATTTAGTAGATACAGGGAAATTGTTCAGTATCTGCAACTCTTTTTGAAGGTAGCTGTTTTGTTTGCAGATTAAGCCTTGGTGTCTAGAATCCACACTGTAAAGCAGTGCTATTCTTGAGCTGTAAGGACCACTCACTATGGCGGTGAAACATGAAGAAATGGGCCAAACAGTTTTCAGAAAAGTTTCATGTCAGCTTTTCTGTAAATAGTGGAGAAAATGCTATAAATTTTGGGAATTTTAAGAAAAATGTTTTGTGAGAAAAACCTTTGTGGGAAAAGCCTGAGAATCTGTTGGAGTTTGTTCCCCCCCCCCCCAGCCATCTTGATGTCATCAGCCTCCAAGCAGCGTGTTTACGCTAGGCCGCTGTGACGGAATGTCTCGTATTTACCTGCCTGGAGGACCCCAGCAATTCTGCGCGGGCTGACATTGCGGTGACCTCGCTATTTTGGTGACCCGGCCGCAGACGTAACACTCCACGCTGAGACACGATTAGTCTGGCCGGCCGGTGCCCTTGCAGAAACTGTTAACATGTCCCCTCTTATCATTTACTTACACCTGTTCTAATACAGCCAATAAGTTATAACTGTTTGGCTCACCACAGATATAACATATACAATGTGTATCTGGTACCGGTAGTTTGTATAAGGCAGTCAGCAACGGATTAGGTTGGATTTTGTTTTGTCCTTGTACAAAATGTATATCGAAGCATCATGATTCTTGTTGGATGTAGGGGTTTTCTTTTACACAACCAGTAATGTATCTTAGGCCACACCAATTTAATTTCTTGGTGAACGGATTCGCCCGCTTCATTTTTTTCTGATTTGCAAAAAAAAAAAAAATTCAGAATCAACTGCAAAATGCCCATATTTTGCCCTGAACAGTTGAAAACAGTCCTTTTCTTCCTAGCTGTTACAGTTATTCTATCTTTCAATGCAGTGGTATCATTAAAAGCTCAAAATTCATTGTTTAAATTTTGAACCAGCTTTGTGTGTTGACCTCATGGCTCCTATCGTACCATTTTGGGCCATAATACTAATAGGATGATAAGGCCTGTTTTTATTTTTAATTTTTTCGCCCGTCTGCTCCAATATTTTTCTAATAATCCATTAAAAAATCCGTTAACCAAGAAATTAAATTGGTGTAGCCTTACCTTGCTTACATCTATATTATCAGACACCTTCCTCAGAAGCTCTTGATTCATTAATCACATGGGACAAATAGTAATGATGAATGGAGACTTATGATCAAAGGAGGCATTGTCACTGTGAATATGCTAAAGAAGCTTGCAACTGAATCCGAGTATTGTCTAGACAGATCTTTTTTGTACACTTCAATGACATTATTCAATATATATGTCAGTCAACTCTATTCTTATATCATATACTTGTCTTGTTGCAAAGTTCACTGTGGAGAAGTTATGTTCAGTAAGCCTGAAATGCTTCATTACTTCAATATTGTTCCTTCCTTACCCATGTGCTACATGTAGGTTCTTTCTAGGGCTGCACCAATTTAATTTCTTGGTTAACAGATTTTTTAACGGATTATTAGAAAAATATTGGAGCGGGCGGGCGAAAAAAAAAAAACAGGCCTAGGCATCCTATTATGGCCCAAAATGGTACGATACTAGCCATGAAGTCAACACATCAGGCTGGTTCAAAATTTTAACAATGAATTTTGAACTTTTAATGATACCACTGCATTGAAAGATGGAATAACTGTAACGAATAGGAAGAAAAGGACTGTTTTCAACTGTTCAGGGCAAAATATGAGCATTTTGCAGTTGATTCTGAATTTTTATTTTTATTTGCAAATCAGAAAAAAATGAAGCAGGCGAATCTGTTAACCAAGAAATTAAATTGCTGTAGCCTAAGAACTTTCTAGTATCCATCTCTGCTTTTCACCATCACTTAATGATAAACCTTAAGTTAAATGTAGAGTCTGTGAGTCCCTGTGGATGTCCCAGCATGTATAGATGAGAAATGGGAGTCTTCTCTTATATAGAAGCTTCTAGTATCTTCCTCCATCCATCATCAGGGGTCCATAAATGGAAACTCTTCACAGTCCCTGTCTCTGATTCACACCCGGAGGGTTACATCCATGACAGTAGTGCCGATGATCCATCCGGCGTTGTAAACCTCCACATCTCGCCCCCGGCTCGAACACTTGAGAGAGAGAACCGCTTTAATCTTGACTGGGAGGATTTGGCGCGAGCGAGGACTTCAAAGGATCTGATCTAAATGCCCGTTATACAGTCCCGTCCACCTAAAAGCCTGTCGGGTGTCGAGGCAGTTTTCTTGTTAAAAGGCTGCGGCCTGCCTTACTCAATCATAGGACAGGGATGCAAGCCGTGGGACAATTGCAAGAACCAAGTCCATTTATGTGGCAACACTACAAAGTAATTCTTTTCCTTATTTCTAAGCTCTTTGAAGATTGAAAATTCTGGTTGAAAGGAAAACTTACAGTAACTGTGAACAAAGAAAAGTCTTTTTTATAACATGCTGTAGTGAGCAATTAAGCCACTAATAAAGGTTTGACATAAACTTTTGAAAGGTTTAATATACCACGAGTTTTCGTGTTCTTCTTCTAGGTACAAATTTTGTAAATTTTTTTTTGATTTCAGATTTTTACATCATACAAATACCGGTACAGTAACTGTAAATCATGTTTTTTCATGGTACTTTTATATTCATGAAATCTATCATTAATGTGTACAAATAATTTGCTAACTTTCCTTCTTCTGCACTGCACCTGCCACGACCACGAATGTATTATTATAGCTCCGCGAACATGTCCATTTTTCTCAGACCGTGAAATTTTGCTACTGCGAATTTAAAGTGATTGCAGTAGTGGTTAATGAACAATTTTTAAAACTTGTATTTAGTAATACTTTAACCTGTTATGCAACAAGCAAGAGTTTTGGACTTGTAGTTTGTGTAACAATTGTTTGATTTCATTCACCTCGACCCTTTCCTTTTTAACCCACTTGTCCTCTTGTAAACAGTCCCATAGAAGTCTCAACCCTGAGCTGTTTTTGTTCCAAAGACATTTTTTGTCCCAGTTTTAACGTTCAGGGCACTGCATATGTTGTTGATGGATGGTATATTTGCTTACTTAGTCCCCGGAGGTAGGAATAACAATTGTTACCCAAGCTTGGCTTGGGTAGCTATACCACCACGCTTCTCCTAAGAACAATCTAACAGGCAATCTGATGCTATTTTTGCCCCAAGTTTTTAAAGACAAGTTGGTAATTAATGCAAGGCATATAGCGAAGAGTTACACTAGGTTTGATGCCCCAACAAAGTCTATTCACGACTTGTGTTTTGGGTAAAACTCGGAGGGTATTTTGAACCGCCCAATGCCACACCTCTAATTGTCTTCATTTGAATCTTACGGCCAGCTATTAAGTTTGAAACACTCCTTTCACCTTACTTCTAACTTAATAAGAAAGTCATAAGATTTCTATTTCCTTGATAAGTTGTGTTACATAACCAAAAAAGATTTTAAGAATGGTAGTCGTTGTTGAAGGTGTTTTGAATGTTAGATCCGTAAGCCTATAATCTATTGTTACTAAATCAGTACGATTAGTAGCCGATGCAGTCGACCCTTTATGTCGCGACGGTCTCAGTTTCACCGTAGGCACACATGAGCATTATTTGCTTGTTTACAGACAACAGTAATGTAATGCCTGACTGCTCCTTCTCTGTCGCTTCTTTTCTGGGCGCTCCCGGTATAAGATGTTATGCAAGACACGCTCCACTGCCTTCTTGGGCGTCCAAGTATCCTTCTTGAGATGCTGGGCTGAGAAACACCTGAGAAAAGTAAACTAAGACCATTGTTGCATGGCGGTATGACATCATCAGGGCCAAAAATGCACCTGTATGAATGATAACCCTAATCCCTAACTACACAAGGTAGTGTTCCTTGTATGCATGGTGTTGATACAATTTCTGTGTGCCAAATCAAACATATCTAAATGTCTACATAATACTAATAGAAGCATGCAGCAAAGCTGGCTGGTACTGAAATTGAGATTTTTGAGAGGGAAACTTGGATCAAACTGATGCACATTGCTTGCAGGACATTATCATACATAGCTTGTTTGCAGAACGTACTGTGCCTGCACAAAACCCATTTTTTGTCACTGTTTTGTTGGCCCGTACAGTCAATGTTGCATCAGAATTTTTCCTGTTGCAGACTGTATCTTTTCTGACACAACAGTTGAAAACTACAGACGGGATGTCATCCTCAAATATGTGAACACTGCCTTAAATGAGATTGCTCTGCTGAAGTGCTATGCACAATACATTATGGGTTTTATACAGGCGCAGTACATTCTGCCAAAATGCATAAGTCTAGGGTAAGGATGGATTGGGTGGGTAGATTTGCATATATAGAAACATTACTGACAAAGTCACAGTGATCTAGCTTTAATCATTTTACACTTCGGCAATGGGCAGAATGATAGTATACTAGTTATAGTACATAATACAAAATTGCTAACCCTCATTTTTTCCTACTGTGGTATACGTATACCAACTGAGAAAAAAATACTAGACTAAAATGAGTGATATCTATATTAGACTGAAATGAGTGATATCTATACTAGACTGAAATGAGTGATATCTATACTAGACTGAAATGAGTGATATCTATTTCAGTTTGCAATTCAATGCTTTCTATTGCCACAGTTTTACTGACCTAAATCTTTGTTAGGTTGATTATTCTATGGATGAGTTCAGTGACGTCAAACGGTGCATTGTAAATAAAGATAAAGAGAACTTTGTGTTTAATCAGTTCATCTGTCAATTTTGTCAGAGGCTGGATCACTTTAATTTATAGTTTGACACATTTCTAAAAAATGTCATGCTACAGTTGTTTTACAGTTTTATATTAATTGTCTATGATCTCTGTAACCCTGATATCAAGAATGCTAGTAGACATTAAAAATTAAGTTATGTATTGATCAATTTCTGTAGCATTGTTCTCAAAATTGTCTTTACTATTAGTATCACCTGAGCCTTGAACTGTGTAGCTTGAAGTGTATGAGTTATTATGTAATACATAATGTTTGCCTATTACGTAAGCACTATCACGGCTACATGTACAATGTAAATGTCATGTCGAGAGTTTTGTTTGGTCTAGAAATACGACTCAGATAAATTTTCTGTATGACGATTTTGTACTAGGCTAATACGCCTGAAACGTTTTCAGAGCCTTCATAAAATTTCCATCATGTGAACCCGCAACACGCAGTAAATTCTAATGTACATTGACGTGTTCATACTACATGTACATACCCAGACGCTTGTGTCTAAAGGGCATTGTGCTAGAACTGCAATAGCAGAACAAATGGGATAAAGCAACAAAGGCCAAATATTTTACAATTGTTAGAAGATATGTGTATGTGTGTATAGTAAGTGTGTGTTATATCAGCAAGATTGCAATTTCCTTTTTTACAAGAAATCATTGTAAAAATTATTTGAACAACCACTTCTCAAGAAGGCTTAGTACTAGATTTGTCTATCAATCCCTAAAGCTTGTTTAGGTAATCATATAAAAGCTTTAATTTTGATTGTTTGATCCATGTTACGTGTACATCCTGGCAGGCTTGTAATTTGATCCCTCTGCTTGTTTGTCTCTTCTAGCTGTCAATCAAGCATCCCATCCCAGCATGCAACAGGTGTGACATCAACAGTTGCCCGGGCAACCATTACAGGTGAGTGATTCTGTCAGTTGGGGGCTTTAAAGGGTTCAGGTGTCCGTTGTTTGTGATTTAAGGGTGCCTGTGTGTGGGTGAGATACAGGAGAGCATGCAGGCAGTATGTTTCCAACCCCCTAGTGGTCATAGCTGGAACAGCAGGTAGAAATGAGGAATACTGTAAAAGCTGTACCAATCTGAGGACGGATACAATCTTGTCCATGTGGACAGATGGTCACTACAGACAGGATTCTTGATGCTAAGGCCATACCAATTTAATTTGTTGTTTCTCAGAAAATATGAAGCGACAGGGCGAAAAAAATAAAAACTAAATTATGAATACAAGGCATCCTAGTATAATACAAAATGCTACGAAAGGAGCAATGAAGTCAACACAAAAGGCTGGGTTACTATTTAAACAATGAATTTTGAAGTTTTAATCAAACCACTGCATTGATAGATGGAAAACCTGTAACACCTAGTAGGAAGTTACAGGTTTCTATGACAACCTGTAGCTAAGGACTTTCCTCAACTGTTGGGGGGCAAAATATGAGCATTTTTTAGTTGATTCAGAACCAAAATATTTTTTGCAATTAAAAAAAAAACCGAAGAGGCGAATCCGAGAACCAACAAATTAAATTGATGTGGCCTAATGAGAGCAATGACAAAAAACCATGTTTTAACAAGCCTTTATAAATGATAAAAAGGCTTACTGTATGTTGTGGGGACATCTGTGGTTGTAAATTTGTGTCACAGCGGAAGCAAGTTACTAGTAAGCAGGGATAAGTTCACAGCCTGAGGCACATAAGCGGTCCTATGATATCCCAAGGATTTCCTTACAAAGTGTGAGGCTAACCTTGTCACATGTTGACTTGTCTGTAGTAACCTCCATACCAAGGCCGTGTTGTGGTTTATTCTTGTCATGGGTTGTGCGCACGGTCACGTCTGCTTTCTATTCCAATAGGAGAAATGCCTTGCCAAATACAGGTTACTGGCAATGATGTTGTTGTTCGTTCTTGACCAAAGGCACATAAACGTTATATGGAAAACTGCCATGATTAGATTATTAGATGCGTAATACAGTATCCGAAAAGAAATTGTGCTGTGTCAGTTTTGATGTTTAGCAGCAAAGCTAGGAAAGTTTAAGTATCAGGCCTGCATGTCGCCCCTGCATAACCATACAGCTTAAACAGGAAATGTGTATAATACATGTATAAGACTTTTCCGCGCTGATTTAAGTGGTCCAGGAGGTGTTCGAAAGAGAACAGGGTTCGATCCGCATCTGTCTATTAAGGTAACCTACCAACATTGTCTTGTTGTTGAATATTGTCTACTATGTATTGACTTACCTATTGAATAAGCTGTATAACTCACAATTAACATGTAGGTACATGTACAGATTAGTACATATTAGCCCTCCCCTCCTCTTTCCAGTATTAAACGTCACAAAAACATCACAAAAATAGCCTTGCCTGCATCGTTAAACAATGTTTAGAGTTAGATGTTCAAGGGTTAGGTGTAACAAGTGGTTCGGTGTAATGTAGGCAGCTGCCGCTTTGCCGGGTACCTGTGAAGCTGGTGTGTTACGCCAAAGGGTGGTTATACTGGCTATACAGATACAGATACAGAAGATCATAATGATTGTTATTATAAAATTTCATAGCCCTTATGATATGGCTTCTGTCAGTCATGGCAGATATTTTACTGTTATCTATAGCAGTTAATGTCTCTCCTGTCATTAATTCTCATTAATTTTTATTTTGGTTTTGAGTTATTACTTTTCTTTCTCCACTCTGTGGCTGCTGATAATCTGATGTAATAAAATTTCCCAGCCAGTCTTAAGTCTTCATGTCGCTTCCGGCAGTCCAATGCTGAGATTTTTCACTCCTTTTAAGCCGTTATCTGCCATCATGTCTTTCACATAGTCATTTCTTTGTACTGCATTTGTTGTTGTAGATTATTACTGTGACTGACTGTGTGAGTTTTTAAAAATCTTGTTATGATAAGAGTCTCGACCTGAGGCAAATAATAAATACTTTTACAGTAGAATATCAACAAGGCCTGTGGCAACCATATATACATGTAGCAGTGACAAGTATCTACATGTAAAAGCCAGGAGTAATTTCATGCTTTGGGCACTATAGGAGATAAAAATATTGACAAGCTAACAGTTTGTTGTTTATTTTAACAGAAATAGTACATGATTGTACATATAGCTTGTGGGTTTGAATAACTTTTAAAGATGCTGCAATTTTGCTTCCTTCATAATGTTTAGAATCCATCATCTTACTATTAAAAAAAATCTATTTATAGCCAAAGACAGCCGTATGAATTTTGGCCAAGTGGGTAGAGTGTTTGCCTTGCATTTAGGTCGTGAGTTCAATCCCAGCCAAATTATACCTTTAGAAATGGTACATACTGATAATTCTCTGCTTAGCACTCAGCATTTGAGAATATGGAGTTAAACACATACCACTGTAACCACTGGACTGGCCCCCTGCCTTAGTGATCGTGCACATTTGCGTGGCCCAAGGGCTATAGAAAAGGAGATAGGCACTGCCCTACATGTATGTACCGTATACTGTAAATCACCTTATTTTCACAGTAGCAAAATGTCATAGTCTGAGATTACAACTGTATCCAGTACATATTAAATTTCATCATTAAAGTAGATGGATTTTTCTGGGCTAGCATAACTAGATAAATGCTGAGTGCATTATAAACTATAAGATGTTTATGAAATGGCAACAGAGTGATAACTTGATGGATGCTATTATATCGTAACCTACATGATCTCTATAAGATGTTAATTAAGTTACTTTGCTTGATTCATTAGAGGTGAGATGAGATGATAGATGTCACAGTTCCGTGTCCTGTGTGTCGGTACATGGACTAGTGATGAAGTTAGATGTCCATTCAAAAGTCTAAAGGGGCAGACAGCAAGTCGTTTGGTGCTATATAGCCAGCTGCCGCCACGCCGTGTGCCTGCGAAGCTGGTGTGTTACGCCAAAGGGCGGTTATACCGGCTATACAGATACAGACAGTCTTACATACCAGCAAGCTACAGTGACTTAAAAAATGGCAGAACGTACTGCATCTGTGTGAAACCTGCATATAAGTATAGTTTAGCGTAATGTAGAATGTACATGTAGAGTCGAAATATTCTCTAGCCAGTAGTCCTTTATAATACTCTGTCAGATACAATGTCCGTTGACCATATATATAGCATTATATTAGGCACATACCAACTAATAATTTTATAATATTTGCCATACATTGTACCCGTGACAATCGTTGTGCAATAAACTTTGACTATAGCACCTACTAATAGGGGGCCCGCAAGCCTTGTTCTGTAGAGTGTAATCGGCCATTTTAATTCTATGTAGAGCGTGGCCAGGCCTCTAATTCAATGTAGAGAGTAATTGGCGCATTTTGCGCAGAGCGTATTCACCATTTTAATTCTATGTAATGCGTTGTAGCCACTTGGAATTTAGCGAAATCGAGAGGTTTCCGAATTCAGCGTAGAGTGTTGCAGGCCCCCCTAATAGGCTGACGGCCTGACACCTTCTTTGTTATCATGTATTTAAGGATGACATCCCGTCTACATGCTTGTTTGTTTTTACTATTTTGTGTCGGAAAAGATATTGTCTGCAAAGGGGAAAATTCTGATGCAACGTTGACCAAACATCCTACGAAAAGCATGAAAAATCCAGATTTTATACAGGCACAGTACATTTGTACATTGTATGTTTTGCTGACATAACCACTCAAGCTGCCTTCATTTGTAAACAGATGGAACAGAGGCCTTCTTAATAATTGCACTGACAGATCTTAATAGGAAGTTAGTAATCTCATGACTTCCTAGCAAGAATTCCATCTTGTTCCTGTGAACACGGTTAACTGCCGAAACAATCTGGTAGTTTGGCTGAAAATTGGAAGGCTTTGTTTTACTGCGTGGTTAATGGAGGAGTCCTTGGGGTGATGAGTGTGTGAAGAGACAGGAATACACCTGTTTCCCATCCATCAGGTCACAACTCATCCATATTATCTCTCTACAATAGGAGGAAAGATGATGTTAAGCCTGTGCTATAACCAGAACCATGCTTTATCCAGAACCATGCTTTATCCAGAACCATGCTTTATCCAGAACCATGCTTTATCCAGAACCATGCTTTATCCAGAACCATGCTTTATCCAGAACCATGCTCTCAGCTACTGTTCTGGATAGTTCACACATTTCCAGACCCAGAATTCTAAAAAAAAATCACAACTGAGTCTTTCAGGAGAGGGTTAATCTAAGGGAATTGACATAAGAAACAAAGGGTAACATCATACTAACATGACGTCATTGTAGCTTGATGGCAAGACTTTCAGCTTGATGTTCTGATGATTTCAAGAGATTACTCTACAACCTAATAACTCTGGTGTACCGTACCCCTACACTTTGATATATAGAAGAAGCTTCCGTTACTGTGTCATTATAGTGACGTCATTGACGTCATTGTAGTTTGATGGCAAGACTTTTATCAGCTTGATATTCTGATGATTTCAAGAGATTACTCTACAACCTAATAACTCTGGTGTACAATACCACTACACTTTGATATATAGAAGAAGCTTCCGTTACTGTGTCTTTAATGGAGAAGTGGTTTGATGTCATCACAGTAGCATACTGTAAGGTGACGTCAACATGAATTGATAGCATAGCTTACGGCCTGATATGATGACGACAATTTCAAGGGATCTTATTATACAATGTTTACTTTGATGTATTTAAGAACATTCACCATGATCATAATGATTCTTTCAAGGAAAAGTGGATTCACGACATCATGGCAGGGAACTACAAAATGACATCAACCTATATATGATAGCATACATGTAGTTTCCAGCTTGTTATCATGATGTTTTCATAGTTTCGAGAGATTTTATTATACAATCTTAGGTGTATTTTATGCTTGTTTACCAGTTAGTGTATAATAATATTTTAGTGCATTGCTTTCTGACAAAACTGGATTTTCACAATCAAAGTCAATTTTCTATACTATTTCAGATCTGTATTTAGGCATCCTTTTAATGTTACAGTTAGTAAGTTGAATCAACCCAATCCCAGAGCATCTCGTTGATCGAAAATGGCTGCTTGTTTTGAATGGTAGGCTGGTTCTAGCTATTTATTTGCCAAAAGTGCCAAAAAATAAACTTACCCTAAGGGACTCCTTACATAGCTTGTTGTGGGGTTATTTCACACGCTTCAAGCCAGTTCAAAAATGATGACAAAATTGTGCTAAGAAATGACAGTAAATGTGTCAATATCAGGCAGATTTCCTCATCCAGAATATTTTTTGTTTTATGCCACCCTGAAATTGCTTTGGATGTCTTGAACACTTTCAATCTTTTTTAATTTTTTTTTTTTTAATGACGATTTACCACATTTGTGGAAGGATTGACATAATAGGTGACTATCACCTCTTCAAAGATGTCAACCCCGAGACCAGACTGTAAGGTTTGAACCACTCACACCGGGAAGGTCCCCTACTCTTTTCGATAAGTGTGGTGGGTTCTTTAACGTGCGTGGGGTGTGGCCCTCCCAAACACGGGACCTCCATTTAACGTTCTATTTGAGGGATGTCCCTAGCCGAAGCTAGGAACTCAATTACACCTTAGCAGTGTTCGAAATACCCGTCTGCAGTCTGCAATTTGCAGATAGATTTTCAAGATTGCAGAAGAAAAAATCTTACAATCTGCAATTTTGCAGAAGGAAAAAATAGGCTCCGGATTCAATAGTTTTCAATTAGCAAAGCAGTGGCGCTGTGAATAGATCGAAAACCTGCGCCGCACGAACCTGCCGGCGTTTTTCAGCAGACTGTAATGGTCCCATATAAGGGAATTTGGGGTCAAAGTTGAACGATTTCGACAAGGCGACGAAAGGCGACGATAACCAAATATGGGCACTCGCCATTTTCCGATGTTAGATTTCGTCTCCCGGGAGGACCCGACAACTGCCTCGTAAATTTTCGGCAGTTTTCGCTGAGCATTTCCCAGCAGGCAACACGGCAAAGGAAACATGGCTCCTCCGAAAAACCACACTCGCCTCGGCATTAATTTGCCGAAATTTCGATGTTTTTCCTTGGTATTTTGCACGATTCAAGCAAAGAAAACAAGTTGATCACATGAACAAAAGAGAAATACAGCACTGGGAACCTAATGGTCCGTTTTGTTGGGCGTTAATTTCTCATTTCGAGTGAAAATTTACGTGCATCACATTGTGACCATATGGTGTAAAATCTGATTTTCGGCCCGATTCGAACCAAGCACGGCCCGTAGACTTGTCCTTTATGATTTCTAGATGACTATCGGTAGCAAAATACGGGAAAATATTGTTGCAAAATGAGAGAGACGGAGACTAAGGTAAACTTCTTTTATTTGAAGGCTGGATTTTCATTTTCCTGGCAGGCTTCTTTGTATGTAGTGATCATCAGTTATTCAGTAACAACAAATATGGATTTTTGTTCCGGTCAAAAAAACCGGTTCACCGACGTTTCGGTTTTTTTGGACCGGACCGATAAAGTTTTACGGTCCGAACATATTTAAAAGATTGATATTTTGAAGAATTTCAGTAATGCTACAGATTTACAAAGCTATAACTATTACCGTTAACGTTATATATATATGATGTAAGAATAGGCATTATTGGTTTCAGAAGGTTGTAATATGGGGGCTTGTGTAGTTGCAGAAAGTGTTTCCAAATTGCAGGACGAAATTTTGACTCTTCTGCAATATTGCAGAGCACTGAAAAAAAGTATTTCGACCACTGCACCTTAGTGAAGTGAGGAAAGTCGTGTAAAGTACCTTTCCCAAGGGTACAACGTCGGGGCGCATGTTCGGACTTGTATGACCCGGAATCGAACCCGGGTCTCCCCGTTTCATAGTCCAGTGATGTACCACTACACCACACGTAGCCTTAGCAATTGAATGATTCTTATAACTGAACTGATGACATCACTGACAGCAGCAAACTCCAAGATGACGTCATCGTGAATTGATAGCATAGCTTCCGGGCTGACGCACAGATAACGATCTCTCACATCTAGAACTGCGTCATCAGTCACCAACATACTGAGACTCGCACCGGGGAGATTATCTCTAGAGTCGTTATAATAGCGCTGAGAAATGGTTTGTGTGGAAATCGATTTAAGGAGTATTAACTGTGTACAAAGCCTCTGGCAATGCACAACTAGGTTTCCTATTCATCAGTCCTGAGCTTGTGAGAATGACAGGATGACGTCAGAGCAGCCGAACTCCTCAGCTCAGATTTGGCTGCCAGGGCTCAAAATACTGTTTGCATGTGCACCTTAGTACAAGTATTGGTGATGTGCAGGTATTTCTGATGTCTACCTGCACCTAACCTGCACTGGTCCATGTACTGGGTATATGCAAGTTAGTGCAGGTAAAATTGGAGCTGTGCAGGTATTTCTGATGTCTTACCTGCACCTAACCTGCACTGGTCCATGTACTGGGTATATGCAGGTAAGTGCAGGTACAATTGGAGCTGTGCAGGTATTTCTGATGTCTACCTGCACTTAACCTGCACTGGTCTGCTGCATAGATTGTTACCTCCTATAAATGGTTTGGATATAGGCAATGGTTTCTGAACAGTTTTAGTATGATGCATACTTCCTAAATCCTGAAAGGTGCAGGTAAAATTTGTCTGGTGCAGGTAATTTCCAATGTTACCAAGTGCAGCAGTGCAGATATGAAGAGAAAGGTATTTGGAGGCCTTGCAGGATCCGGAGCTATATATACTAGTTGCATGGAAATGTCAGGAAGTTGGGAGAGGTAGAATATAACTCAGGAACAGGTGAGCTGGAAATGTTAGGAACGTATTAGTCGCTAGAAAGTCACACGTGTGGAAGTGTGCTTGGTTCTGCATGCTGTGACCTTTCGATGTGATTAAATGCTGCTGAACCTTGCCAGATATAAACTTTTGGAAGAGCAACACCAAAGTCTATGCAAAACTTGATATATGAGAGGCTATAACCATGATTTTATACTTAATAATCTCTTCTTATACTTCTTATAATATACAAATGTGGTAATTTTTTATCAATGAATAAATGAAACTGTTACATACAAACAGGAATACTTTACAACTTTCATCAAAACAAAAATATAATGCGTGAATTCTTAGTATGGATAACCTGTCTACCCTTGCTTTGAAAAGCAGCTTTGGGAGATTGAGTGCCTCCCTAGGCATGTATATTTCTTCATTAAAACAATTTCATGTACTTTGCAGAAGTGGCGCCGCTATTACTATTACTTCATTCACTCAGCAATTGAATTTGAGACGAAGGAAGATTAACACACAACTAGAGAGGTTGACATTTGTGAGCAAATACAGCATGTTTCATTCCATCTCCCCATACAAAATACACTCTTCCATATCAACCATTTGAAGAAATGGACATCCCAAAGTTCATCCATTCTTGCACTACCGAAAAAAATGGACATAACCCCTTTCTCTCTTCTCCTAAGTTTGAATTTTCTGAATTTAGTCCCCCTTGCTAGAATGGGCTCTCCTATAAACACCTCAACATGTAAATGGACTCTTCATATGGTATGGAGTGAAATATAAAATCAGCTGGTGGCACAACCACTTCTTGGAACAGCTTCATGGCAGTGTTTACAGCGGCCGGTCCGTCCCCCCAGGGCTGTCACTCGGAAGTGGTACTAATTCAGCCAAGTCTGTGCGCCTGCGAGTCTTTATGCAGCAAATAAAGGCGTTTTAGATGACTGGGATAAGCCTGCCGTAGCCGGGCTCGTTTGTCAGGGAGAGGGATGACGTAAACGTGGGAGATGAAGCGTGCGATACCGTTATCAGCAGCGCGGCAGGGCGCAGCAAGGCTTTATAATGGACATGTGCTGGTCTGAAAGAAAGCTGGCTTTCCTCTGTTGAATTTGAAATCGGGTCTGCTGACAAAACGTGGCAGTTATTCTGTGATTGCAGCAGCATGTGTAGGGAGAGTTAGGGAGGAAATGATCCAATTTTTTGTGCAGTGAAGTGTATTTAGACCTGGTTACCTTTTGATTGTGGTACAGGTCATTTAACTTGCTTTGATACAAATTAGTTTGAAATATTTTGCAATGCATACATATACCTATTCCACATTGTGTATCATTGACAACTGTTTTTTTTTCATATTTTATAAAATAGAGGGTGTGTGTGTGTCAGTGGGAAAAGAATTATAATGTAAAAATGTTCTGTTAAACAAGCTCCCAAGAAACTCAATCAATTTCTGTGACAAAATCAAACGTAATATACTTTTTGCAGCAATTTTACACTGATCAGTGGTCTGTCACTCAAAAAGGGCTGGTGGTCCTCGGTACTTTCAAAATTGTCTTTTGGGAAAAGTCTTGTTCAAGTGCCCTGTAGCTTATCTTGGACATATATGGCTTTAGACGAGGCTTTAGCTGACAGCAGGTTGCAAGGCCTGGGGAGTACATTACTGTGATACCATAGAACCTTGCAGAGAGGGTTTGGGAAGCACACTCAAGATTAGTATCTGAAATGTTGGTGAAAGCTTCTCAAGTAGCTGGCCTGAGGTTATGTCGTGATGGACTACTGTGTATTTTAAAGCTGGTTATGTTGTGAGATACAAGAGCCACACGTATGACGTACCATTCAAGTGTCATAAAACTGTCCAGACGCGTCACACAAAGAACAAGGTTGCTGATATTTTGTCCAAAAATTGTGCATTGCATGAGGGATGTGCAGAGATTGCCATCTATATGAAACCTTGAAGTGTAGGGGGCTTTCTATGAATCATTCAATCGCAGCCAAAGCCTTGCACGGAACTCTCTTTACAAATGGCAACCCTGGAGCTATTCAGTGCAGCCTTGGCCACCTTCAGCTTGAGTTTGTCAGCTGCAAAGAAAGGCTGATAGCTAAGAATACTCCTTCAGAACTATTCAGTCGGTGCCTTAGATGCAAAGTAGTTCTTAAACATGTACATGTACATGTACATTGTAGCGGTGGAGTCAAGATGGCTGAAATAGATAGGCTTTTGACTGCTGTGTTCTCTGCAGTCAGGTTGTTGTCTTTAGCTCCGGTAAGTTGATGTGTGCCTGGGGTGGTGTGGGAAGTCCTGTGTGATGCTACAGGCTGATGGGATCCGAGTGGTCAATTTGGGGAGGATTTTCCTCTTGTTGCTGGGGGATTCTGCAGGATGTGATAGGAATGTGCTCACAGTAGGACAATATGGATGACATCCTCTGGGAGCTACAAAACTGATGTGAGTCAGGTAAAATGAAAGTCATGAATGTAGAACAAAATGACTAAACACCCAGATTAATTATGGTGTGGAGAATAATACATGTAGACTCTTCATTTTCATATCTTCACACATTGTTCTTCCTTTCCTTTGGAATCAATTTTGGCATTCTATAATAGTAACACTTGTTTTGGTATGCAGTCATTGAAGCTGTTCAAGGAGAAGGTATTGATACATGTACATGTACATTGTAAATGCTTCATCAGGAATATGCCTCCATGCAGTGTTCATTAAAAACCATAGCAGGAGGAATCATTTGGTAATCACACACTGTTCTTTGCATGAGCGCTGGCTCCCAAATGTACCTACTGGTAACTGATCTCAAAGGTTTTTTCTAAAACAAATGTCCCTGCAGTTAAAAAAAAACTGCTAGGGGACCCAAAATAATTTCAGTTCTTCCCGGCAAGTACAAGAGAGATCTCCAGTCCAAAATTCATGACCCTAGCTTGTCCATATCATGAGATATCAAATATAAACCAGAAGTGATGCTACAGTATCATAACAAGCCACCAGGGGGCCCAAATTGTAATAAACCCCAGCAGATCATGTGGTAACCACATACAGTTCTACATACATGTGTGTGCAGGCTCCCATAAATAGTGGGCATATGCTACCTGTACGGTCCCCACCCTGTGATCCTGTAATACTGATAATGTGGTGCAAGCTTATTGTAAATTGGTTTGTGAGAGTGGGTAGGAACTGTTGCTCAGGTGGAGTATCAGCAGGGATTGGGGGCCTGACTCGTGTCGAAACTACATTGGGCCACATTAATGTCATATCTTGGTTTGCATATTACATGCATTTCAAACAATAATGCAGTTCTATCATGAAACTTTTGTGGTGGTTTTATTTTCACGTTTTTTGTCATGCCCTCTCCACCCCTAGTTCATGACACCACGAGTAATATGTCTTCCTTGTATGACTGCGGTTCTACAGAATATTTTTACAATGTAAGGCCACACCAATTTAATTTGTTGGTTCTCGGATTTTTTCAGAAAAAATATGAAGCGACAGGGCGAAAAAAAATAAAAATAAAAACAGGTCTAGGCATCCTATCATAGGCTTAAATGCTATGGAATGAGCCATGAAGTCAACACAAAAGGCTTGGTTAAAATTTAAACATTGAATTTTGAACTTTTAATCAAGCCACTGCAATGATAGATGGGAAAACTGTAACAACTAGGAAGAAAAGGACTTTCCTCAATTGTTGGGGGCAAAACATGAGCATTTTTCAGTTGATTCAGGGCCAGAATCAATTTTTTTTTTTTTGCAAATCAGAAAAAAACGAAGAGGCGAATCCGAGAACCAACAAATTAAATTGGTGTGGCCTAACTGTGAATTTAAAACACTGCCAAAACCTTCCTTTTCAGAGCCCTACAATAAAATAAAACTGCTCCTGAAGTTTCATGATTCACAGTGTATTCCTAGCCCTTCCTGGTGGTGTGTGTGTATGTGTGTGTGTGTGTGTGGGGGGGGGGGCAAGGTAGACATATTGGACTATGAACATTGGAATATACATAGCAACAAAAATGGCGAGAAGTCCAAATTTTAGTAGTACATTCTGCCAACGTGCTCATAGACACAGTTTTACAGAGTAAACAGTCACATGCCAGTTTTCCTCTCAGCCCTTCATTATATGATCTTCTAATATGTTAAATAAAAATGTCTGGGAGCAATGAAATTATATTGTTGTGGCCTTAACAGGGATAATTTGTAGACAGGATCCCAGTGGGAAACATTGCACGAATTCTCAATCTCTTTAGATTGCTTCCAGAAGAGGTAGAATTAATAGTCTTGTCTGTTTCTGACGTGAAAAGCTTTAGAATCAGATGAATTGTGCATTGCAAACTTTTGGCATAATTTTCAGAACATAAAATAGTTGAAAATAATGCTAATATATAAAGGAAAGAACGCTGTTCTTCGTGTGCTGATTTATTTTATGTCTGAGTCATTTGCCATGAAATTTGCATGATAGTAGATTTGTTCATCTTGCTCTCCTCAAGGGCAACTATGGTATTTCATAGTGTCAAAATCATAACACCAGATATCAAAATATCTTTTTTGCATCACTGACAAGTAGATATTCTGTGCTCCAACATCACTGGTTAAAAAAGGCATAGCGTAAAGCTTGCGTATACTCACATGTACCTTTAAGCATACTTTAAGGTGTACCTAATGCTCCTATTTCATACCCTGCTGCAAGGTGCGCAGAAATTCTGTGCAAGAAAACGTCTTGACATTTCTGCCCCTTCCCACTGATGACTCCTGACATCCCTGCAACAGAATGTGTATTAGTCAGGATTGACTGTTACCACCTGTCGTATGTAATCAGCTCAGGCTCCCCTCGTGATGCCGCTTCAAAGGCTGTGTGCTCGTCCTTGTATCACACTCGCCACCCTGTCAAGGGCAAATGTGCATTTCCTGTAGAAAACTTCATGTCTGGTGCACAGCTCTGGAGAACAGAATATGCCGTTCTTTTTTTACCTCCAGAAAAGGAGGGAAGGTACTGTTATCGGCCGTGTTTGTGTGTTTGCAGCTTAGCTTACAGTCGGTTTAAAAATTTCTTATTGGGGACCAGATAATGCATTTTTCTCTTTATATTTGTATTTTCACGTGTTGAATTAGAATATTTTCACCCGTGCTGTATGGTGTGGTATCAGCTATCAACAGCTGTTGCCTACCAGGCTATACCATTCTACTTTCTGAAGGGGGGGGGGGTTAAAGCCTGTATTGTGATATCACAGAGAATGTTAATGTTTGTCATAAGAGATTCGGTAACAGAAGTAAGAAATGACCGAAAAAAAAGGACATGAACTAAATATAATTCTTTTTGTATGTATTTTTTTACCATGTATGTGTAAAAATATGTTCCTTGAGTTATTTCTGGAAATGATGTAAACTGTACCTTTGCTATTATATTTTTTCTGACCCTTACCTCTTCCCTCATGACCTCTATGAAAAGCAGCCTGCAGGTCAATTTGAGCTTCTCATGAAATAAAACAAAGGTTCAAACAAATATAGGAACAGTCCATGTTAATGTAATCTTATGGTATACTGTTTTTGTTTGTTTACTAGATGGAACGTGACCAGGGATGACAGCTTAAACATCACAGATGTCCACGAGCGGTCAGCGTTATAGACCCAGGGCATCCCATCGTCCCTTCTGACCACATCACCCCACTCTGGCCACTGACCATTCCTCCAGCTTCTCAAATGTAAGCATCTCAGACCACAGCGCTGCATTATGTTACATTTTCGTACCCAAAATCTAAATATTTTCATTGAAAATAAAAATGTCATTTCATTGTAGTCTACTTACACTTTTCAACATATTCAATATGCAATTACTTTATCTCACATTTCTGGCATTTATGGTTGGCGCTACAAGAGCCCACACAAGGTGCACTCACTTTGTGGTACCACCACAAAATATCAGAATGTAAACAAACATGGCTGACAGCTGTGTTGCCAACTTTTGAACACATTTGGAAAGACTCATATTTTGGCACTTCCTGACTGTCACTTGCTTGAAATGGAGTAGGTTGATTGAACATACTTTGTAAAGAAAACTGAGCAGAAAATTGACTTTTTGTATCTTCCTAATGTTACATGATGCAGCTTGAAGTTTATAACAGTGTCAGTCTATGATATTAAATCTGCAAAGTTAAAGGTAAGGCCACTCCAATTTAAAGTTTTCAGATTTGCCCTCTTCATTTTTTTGTGATTTAAAAAAATTATGCTCTGAATTGACTCCAAAATGTTCATAGTTTGCCTTAACAGTTGAAGAAAGACCTTTTGCCCTAGTTGTTTCCAACCATCCATACAGTGGTTTGATAAAAAATTTAAAATTCAATGGTTATATTTTAAACTAGCCTGATATATTAACTTCACTGCACCAACCGGGCCATCATAGAATGCCTGAGCCTTTTTTCCTGTCACTTTTTATTTTTTTGTAAAGAAACCCCAAAACCAAGAAATTGAATAGGTGTGACCTAACCATTGAAATCTTGTGAACAGAAGAGCCTGTGTCTGTCTAACTAAGACTTAATGTTGAAGTGAAGGCTACACACAGAACCACACCATGTTCAGCACCACGGACAGACACCATCATCCACACACACAGCAGATTCTGTGCCATTTTCAGTGCAAATTTGTGGGATAGGAGCAAATACACTGAATGAAGGCCCAGTTAACATCTGTTTTTCATGACAATTTGCCACATTTGTGGAAGGATTGACATAACAGGTGATTATCACCTCTTCCATATGTCATCCCAGGGACCAGACTGTAAGATTTTTAGGTTTGAACCACTCACACCAGGAAAGACTGCTACCCTTTTTGGTAAGAGCGGTGAAATTTATAATGTACTTGAGGTGTAGCTTCCTCAAACAGGTCCCTAATTTTAAGTAGATATTAGAAATCTTAGATTTGACGTAAACCTTTAGAGTGTAAAAGAAGTAGGTATTCATTTTCTGTACTCATTTTCACCTGAGTTGAGTGAGGAAATATAGGTGTAAAGTTTTAAGTTAACAACTCTAACCACAAAACCACCTTGTCACCATAGACAACTGTGCCACCATGTTGAGTAACTAACATGCTGTAAAATGTCAAATCATTTGAAAACCTGGAGGGTGATATGTTGCATTTTTATGTACTATCACATGTTTGTTTCTACATGTAGTTTCACTTCACTGGAAACTAATTGGAAAGTCACAGAAGGGGGTGCTCGACTTTTGATAGGCTTAAAATCTCTAATCTGTCTTCTGCATCATTAGGCCACACCAATTTAATTTGTTGCTTCTGGGATCGTCCTGTCCATTTTTTCTGATTTGCAAAAAAAGAGAAAAACAAACAAACATATTTTGGCCCCAATGGTTGAAGAAAGTACTTTTTTTTCTACCTTTCCATGTAACAATGCAATTTTGTTTCATTGAAAGTTCAAAATCTACATGCATTGTTTTAATTATAAACCAGCCTGGTATGTTCACTAATATCATGGCTCATACTGTAACATTTCTGGCTATCATGGGTTGCCTTGGCCTGTTTTTTTTTTTGCCCTGTCGCTTCATATTTTATCTGAAAAAATCCGAGAAACAACAAATATTATTAAATTGATGTGGCCTTAAAATAAAAATAACCTTAGAGCTTGATCATTACTGAAAAGACAGGAAGGTATTTGACAGTCCTTGTGGGTTGGAAGTAATGAATGCAGTGAGCTATACAACTTGTTTGAAAACTGTCAGGAGCTAATTTAACACTGTGTCAACTTGATTAAACACATCGGTTAAAACAGAATCTATGGTGGTTGAAATTGAGAGAAAGACCTTGTTAACACTCTGCACGAAAAGTTGACATGGAAATAATGTAAAAATGTTTAAAACAGAATGTTTTATAAGTCTAGATCATAACTTTAGTTATCTTGTTTGCAATTTAGCCATCTAAGCAACAAAGAAATAACCAAACAAAAATGCCAGTGAAATAAAGTCTCCTTGGCAGGTAAAACTGAGTGATTGTTCCAGAGTTGACAGCTTACACGTCCTGGGTCAAACCACTCAGTATTACAACCATGTAACCTTACTGCAAATTGGCAAGTAAATCCACGGCTTTCTTTGACTAACCATTCATTAGTACTACTCTAAAGCTCTCCCCAAATCAACTCACGTTGAGCCTCTTGGTAAGGCTGTATAATTGCATGAATACGGACTGTTGTTTTGGTTGACAAGTAGGAAAAGAATAGATTTAAACCCTGGTAATTCATTGGAGAGGATGTAGAAATGCTGGAAAGGCTACAAAAGTGAAATTCCCTGATTCAACTTCTCAGAGACTGACTAAAAATGAACAGAACAAGAAATCACTGCACAAAATACATTTTTTAAGGCATTCCTAAATATCAAACTCTTTCTAACGGAGAAGAGATATTTTGTAATATTTTATTAGCGCTTACTTCTCGGTTCATTTGGCTAGTTTTTTTTTCTGACATCTGCTTGATTTTCATTCATACGGTAATTTCTTTGACACCCAGCTTCATATGGTAATGACTTTGACACCCAACAGCCCAATGTGACACTTGTGTAAAGACGGAGGCATTGTGGCCCCAGACAAAAGATGTGGAATCAGTGGAGAATGTAACAGCATGGCATGCCTGTAGCCAGGATTTTGAATGGGGGGTTCTTCCCACTGCTTGAGGGGACCAGCGAGGGCGAAAGTTTCCTAGGGGGTCCAGGGGCATGCTCCCCCGGGAAATATTTAAAAATGAACCTTCTGAAATGGCCTTTTCTGCGTGTCTTAGAGTATTTCAAAGAAAAAATCAGAGATAACTTTTTCCAATGACAAAGTGAGCCGATTTCGTACGATTCCAGCCTCGCTGGTGACACAAATCAGTCCATCTTTTAAAGAAAAATCTTGGACCTTTAGATAAAAAGTGGACCAAAAAGTGGACCTTTGAGCCTTGTGGCTACGGGCATGCATGGAGTTAGAAGGAAACATGGTAACAGCAAGCCTGGATACTAGGAATCATATTGATCTTCTAACCCTCATGCCTGTAATACAAGGTCAGACTCGGTGGAGAGTAGCGGTATGATTGTCCCATTATAGGCTCATGGGTGGATTATTGAACTGGCCTCTGTGGATCAGATGTTGATTGCAGGCCCTTTGCACAGAAACGTGTGCTTTGATCAAGTTCACTCACCTCTCAGGGGTTGATTGCTGATGTACTGTGAAGGGATTTAACCAGGATGGGCTGAACTGCAACAGGCTTTGAGTGACAAATGGAACGTTTCTGATTCAGTAGTGCCAAACATTAGCAGCTTTTAGATTGACAGTGTGGTCCAGTGTTGTAGATTTTGTTGGTCGTTGTTTGATTTTGGTGTAGAATTTTTGAGCAGGCTGTACGTGAAAGAACTAACAAGGATGACAAGGCTGACAAGGATGTAAGATAACAAGCCAGCTGAATTTTGTACAACAGTCATCCACGAATAGAATGTTTTCTGTTTGCAATACTCTGTTCTGTTTGGGTTACGATGTATGTGACCATGTCCTTAGGTGACAAGCTGAAATTGCCGGAGCTTTATATTAAGCCCCTATCACACATAGCTGAATATGACCTCCCAAACAGTGGCGAACTCCCCACAACCATGGTTAGCAGTAGGTCTGAAAGGAGGTCTGATGGTGTTCAGTGAGGTCGGCTACTTTTCAACTGTTTCAAACGTGGACAGGAGGTTCGACTCTGGTTGACTCATGTAGTTGACTGGTGTTTGGGAGTACATGTAGGTCAGCAGTGTTTAGGGCATGTTCAGGAGTCAAAGTTGACTCAAATTTAACTCAAATTCGATTTGATTTGTATAGAAAGGTAGAACGCTCTTGAACCTCGTTTGGTTGGTCATCAGTAGGAGGTTGTGAATGTGTGACCGGGGCTTTTTAGGAGACAAGCAATAATTGCAAAAGCTAGCCTATGTAACCCGTGATATCAAGTTTCTGTGGTGTTACAGTGCCATTGCCACTGCGGACGTGCCCATTTCTGTGAGTCAACGTGCGACCTTGAAAGTCAAGGTTAGGTTTTGATGGCTGCATTTTTTGACTGGCACATAGAGAACCTTTATTCCACCAATTACCTTTAGAAGTGAACGGTTCCAAACCCGCTCCGCTGCACAATCAATGCTCGCTGACTCGGCATGGCTCTCTGACACCTGTGACCCCCGGAGCACCTGAAGGACAGACAGTTCTGGTTTGAAGGACACAGAGTCAGACCTGATTGACATTCAGTTAGAGCTCTACACCTAACATGTCATGTAGTTATCAAACTTTATCAAACTTGAAAAGGGAACCTACAATTATTACAATCTTTGTTTGAAGACAAAACGACATGCGAACTTTTGTCTCTCTTAAGTCCTCACATCAACGACTTTAAAAGTTTTAACACATTTAAGTCAGATGTCCCTTTCATAAAGGAAAATTCTGCATACTCCAACTGATATGATTAGTTTTCCTGGTGTTACACTGCTTTATGCCTTTAGCTTTAGCATTTGACATGATGTTATGTCAACCAAACATGAGATGACAGACAGGCAGGGTAGAACACTTGTTGTTGTTAGCCTTGTGAGGCAGGTGAATGACCTACAGGGTGATAAACATGAAGGTTTTTATCCCGTAGGCACACATGACTTTTGTGTCCTTACAAATAATTGTTCCCCTGGGGATATCTGCATAGTTGCCCCTTTATGATCACAATGACAGCACGGGTATGCAGAGCATGTGTGTGTGCATGTTGTTTTTGGAATAAGGTCATTGTGGGTTAAACTCAACATCTCTTATCATGATTTTTGTCCATCAAAGATGACAGCAAAATTTTTGTCTGTCATGAGCGGTTCTGTCAAATGATGGAAAGGCAGACGCTGGCTAGAACACTGAATTATTATTCCTATACACATGTACATACTGTATTAGGTAGTATACATAAAAAAAATCCTTGCTTGTTCAAACAACCCACCCCATAATTGGCATAAAATTTTGTAATAAAACTTTTTGTAGTTGTGTAAAAGAATAATTTTCCTGGGTCTCTTCAGTGGATGATTATAATAATCAGCCTTTTTACAATCTTTGTGTTAACTCTAGTAAACTTGACATGTACAGCTGGGGAATGGTGACATCCTGTTTTTGTCAAGTTGAACACTTATGTTTGTTGTCAGTGCAATTATGGGTTTCTTTAACCTTCTGCATGCTGAGATACATGTAGACAAATTTGTATTGGTTGTAGAATTAGGCAGCAGGCGGAAGGTTAACAGAAGATACATGTATTCTATGATACATGTTCATGGTTTTAATCTTGATATACTTGTAACGTTACATGCATATTAGGGTACTGCATCTACTATTGTATAGAAGGCTACCAATTTCTCCAAGCATTAGCTTTGATGGCTAAGTCACTCCTTCAGCCAATTGCTACAGCCTAATGCCATGCTAAGATTCAATCCTAAAGACATTATCAAATTTGCGCAGAACTCCTTCAAACATTTTGCAACAGTCACTTTTCTTTTGCAACAAGTGTAGCTGCTCTTTGCACCACTCCATGAAGTATTAGTTCAGCTAAAAGCACTGTCTAGTGTTCTAAAGTGAAGTTATAACCAGATTACTG
Organism: Branchiostoma belcheri; assembly: GCF_001625305.1. Classification (NCBI taxonomy): domain Eukaryota; kingdom Metazoa; phylum Chordata; class Leptocardii; order Amphioxiformes; family Branchiostomatidae; genus Branchiostoma; species Branchiostoma belcheri. Next base: position 462,750 of record NW_017803124.1, on the reverse strand, counting down.
CCGACCTTGCACTTGGCTGATGGCATCATGTCGACACTCGCCCGAGTGCCTTCTGCCATCAACACTAACGTCTGCAGCCATTGCTAATCCAATTTTCCCTCTTCTCCCCATTCTAAGATTGTTCAGAGCCTGTCTTCGGACAGTGATAAAGCTCTTATGAAGTGTTATTGCCAACGTGATGCCAGGGCAGACCCAAAATTGCCCGACGAAAGGAACTGCTGTCAGTTAATGTAAGACTGATGCTGACAGATACATTCGGTAACCCAATCAAGTCCAGGAGGGGGAGAGAGCACTTGGCAAGGATTTGACAAGAAATTTAATTACCGTTTGATGGATCCTGTTTTTTCTTCACTTACCATGTCTGACCAGGGTAACACTGTCTGTACCAAGAAGTAAAACATCTGTTTATGATTTAATGAATGAATGATCTTTATTCCCACATTCTTGCCCACATGGGCTAAATCTAGTACAATGTACAATGTAGTTTCACGTGAAATGTTTTTGTAAAGAATCAGTCATTTGTAGCGACCTGAATAGTTAGGGAAACAAAACAACTAATTAAGAGCTATGCTGCACTTCATTTATCATTTACAAAACAGCCCAACATATAAGGCTATGATATCATTAATTTAAATCAGATTCTATAGAAAAATAAAATTTGCTTTTAATTAGTGTTGTCTTCCTCTTTAGCTAATAACTTTGTTTTGTCATGCCTTCCACAGAAATACTGCGAAATTAATAAAATATATTCATCTAAATTTTAAGCAAGGATAATTAGGTTGTTGGGAAAAGTTGTAAGAATTAGGAATATCTCTTTCAGTGTGCTTTTTGTTGTAAAATCACTGCCAGTATTTATGATAAATAATTTTAGCAAATACCCAAGTGACTGTGCTTAATCTGTGTGATGAACTCCAAATCATCCTAAGCTTAGGATTAGGATTTAATATGAGATCCACTTCCGCAATATCATAAGGATTAGGACAACTAATACAGGTTGAGAGGATTAGGGTTGGATAAGGATTTATGATATGTAAGTCAGTGATTTCATTTTTCCAACTTTCGGCCAGGCTGTAAGGCCACACCAGTTTAATTTCTTGGTTAACGGATTTTTCTAGAAAAAAAATGGAGTGGGCGGGCAAAAAAAAACTAAAAATAAAAACAGGCCTAGGCATCCTATTATGGCTGAAAATGGTACGATAGGAGCCATGAAGTCAACACACCAGGCTGGTTCAAAATTTAAACAATGAATTTTGAACTTTTGATGTTAGCACTGCAATGAAAGGTGAAATAACTGTAACAACTAGGAAGAAAATTACTGTTTTCAACTGTTCAAGGCAAAATATGAGCATTTGTTGCAAATCAGAAAAAAATGAAGTGGGCGAATCCGTTAACCAAGAAATTAAATTGGTTAGGCCTAAGATGGATATTGGGCAGATGCCTGGGCTTTATTCAGTGCCTGAAATGTGTGCACGTTGGGTTCTGCACATAAGCCCAGGACTTTACCAGTTGACTGCTTCATTCAGTTATTAAATGAATTTGAAAGCTGATAGGATTCACTTGGCAATGAACTTGCAACATTCACTTATCAAGGTCAAGGAAGGGTTATGGTTACATTACATTCAAAATCATGTTATCTTAAAGTCATACCACTTTTAGTTAGTACATGTATCGGGGCAAAAATGCCCAAATCTTGAATGTGTTGTTTGGATATAATGTACATGGCTTTTGATTGAACCAGCCTGGTAGAATTGTGATTTTTACCGGATTTTATGTTGATTGGGATTCTGCCAGATCAGAGTTTCTACCCACACATGTATATAATACCCAGGTACATGAACATGGCGAAAGCAAAATGATGTTCTACAAAATACATAATAATTTAGAAGCATAATTCTGATACTTGCAGCTGTTGCAGGTGTTTAAAAGTTGTTAGCAATAAGTTTGTTATCATAGTATAATATACAATCATGTAGTTCTGAAGGACTTGTTCAGGCTATGAATTCTGAACTTAAGTCAGTTGTGAAAACACAATTTTAGCCAGTATATTGTGTACTATGTTTTGTTTGAGCTGTAAGTTGGTACATGTACATGTACTATCATGTAAATGATACAAAATTTTGAAACCTTGTGTCCATTTCTCTTTGCTACAGTTCCTGTGCCGAGCAACATACCGCCTTAACCCTGGTGCAGACTGGTAGACTGGAACAGCTGGAACACCTGAAACTCTCTGCTGCAGCTATCCAGCACCTGCAGCAGCTACACATTAGACACCAGACAGCACCTGTATCATCTGAACAGCAGCCAATCTGATATGGAGCACCTGACAGTCAAACAGGTGGTCACCAGTACACCTGCAGGTGTCTGGTACCACCTGGTGCAGCTGGATAGCATTTCGCAGCTGAATCAACAGAAAGCAAATTACCTTTTTTAGGACTGTTTTCACCACTTCATCCTACATGAATCCTACAGCCACCTAGTGAACTTCAATGGAATAACATCTTGCCGTTTCACTTTGGGTGGATGGAATCCTACTGATCAGCATGTGATGACACCTGATTGGCTGAACAGCACAACACATCTACTAACCACACCTGTACAGCTACAACCTACAGGAATTTGAAACAGGTGCAACTATCAGCATAGTGCGTGCATACATGTGCACCTAGAGACATCTTTTTTTGTGGAAATTTTGACAAAACTGACAATGAAAGTGTTATAAATCAAAAAAGGTCTGTCCTATTTGTCTTACAGTACCTGTTCTATCACCCACTGACTCTACAGGTTGGGAACTACAAACATGTAAGGGCCACGTTCACCGTGTGTTGTCTAGGGTTGTTTCAGAACTGAGACAAAAATGGGAGGGAAACCACTTAATTACGTTTTCTACTTTGAGTGGCCAGTGCCAACATGTAAAGTTCTAATTTGTGTTCATCTACTTTTTTCAGGCAGCCACCACCAATCATATATGATGCCTAAGTATATATATTACCAGGGTAATGTTCTTGTTGAATAACAAATACCTCAGTTGTTATAAATTGCAAGGGATCTTGTCACTTAAAGAAAAAAAAAACTTTCTAGCCGTCTTGCCCCATTTACTCTCATTTCTGAAACAGCCCTAGCTCGAGAACACACAAAGACTTTACAAGCCTCGGCAGTGTTTTAACAGAAATGTGGTGTATCAAACTAGATGTCACTTGCACACTGTGTGTTTTTGATGAAATTCCATTCCCTGACAGTGATTTCGACATGTGTCTTGTATGCAACTGTTACAAACATGGAGACAGAACCTGGCTAACTACAGTGTCTGAATTTTGCACAGAAGTCATATTTTGAGCTACACATTGAAGTTAAGTGGTACAGTGCTCATAGAAATTAACTTCTAGCTACCTACACTATTGTATTCTTTTATATGACTTACATATGTATGGCTCAAAATACCACCAGCACATGCAAGTTAGTGCAGGTAAAATTGGAGCTGTTCAGGTATTTCTGATGTCTACCTGCACCTAACCTGCACTGGTCCATGTACTGGGTATATGCAGGTTAGTGCAGGTAAAACTGGAGCTGTGCAGGTATTTCTGATGTCTACCTGCACCTAACCTGCACTGGTCCATGTACTGGGTATGTGCAGGTTAGTGCAGGCAAAATTGGAGCTGTGCAAAAACTATTTTGAGCCCTGGACATACATTGTAGTAGATACTAGTAGCTGCCTCCGTCAGTCACGTGAGCTGAATTTTCACTTGTGAATAACAGTAAAAAAATGCCGGGCTGTTCTACGTGTATGTAGCAACACATAGGTGTACCAACACCTGTAACCTGGAGGACTTTTTTTGTCTGCTGTGCACACTTTCTACTGGACAGCTGCCAAACATATAGACGTTACACTGGTCACTATACAGACGTCTGATATTTGTCGAGCAGGCAGAACTTTCACTGGCGTATCGTTGTAAAACGACTTGAAGCCTGCTGACTTCTAGAAAATGTTGGCATATTTTTCTATAGTGCGAGAATGCTGCAGATTCAGTGGTCTTATTCCGCAGGGTGCTGTGGGGTAACTCAAGGAATCATGGGATATGTCAAGGAATTATGGGAGTCCTCAGGGAAGTGAGCGTGTTGCACTTGGCATTTGTGGGTATTGCACGGGATTATGGGATGGCTAAAAGCGGTATTTATAGTACACAGCAGTGTTGTTACTTGAAGCATTGCGTGATTTCGATTTCCTATGGTTGTGAAATGGAACAACACTGAAAATGTTGAATTGTTGTAATAGTTTTGTAATTTCCCCCCCACTTGGTACACTTTGTGAGAGTGGTGTTTTCCAATGATGATGTACATAGCAGATTTTCCTAACCAAGGACCGTATAGTAAGTGTTTTGTATTCACAGTGCCCTAGTACCTTGCTTGCATGTTGATTTACAACAATGAAGTCGTCACAGTGTCGTCTTTTTTTCTGATGGAACAACAAGCAGCCTCCGATGTCTTTGTTTGGTGACTCTGGAACGTGATATTTTGTATGGTGGAAGTTTTTAAATACGTAATTATATGATGAAAAAAGTCCAAAAAGTGGTTGAGGTTCGAGTTGTGAATTTGTTTAATGTTAAAAGTATTTTATGGAGGCCAGAATATTGTGATAGAAAAAATGACATCGCTGGTTATGCATAAAGAATTCTTATGCAGCGTTTTGCCTTTGCCATGGCAGGGGCATTTGTATATTTGTGAGTTGGAGACCACATTGGTCCAAGAGTGGATTGTTAGCATTATTAAGAATCATGTTCCCCATAATCTGTTCTGTTCCTACCAAATTCATAATGTAAGATGCCTTGAAATTCACAGTGACAAACATGCAACTCTTGTATCGGCTCTTGACGCCAGAATGTAACTTTGAGTTGAAAAGAAAAACATGTCTATAAAGATATATTTTTTTTAAATATCACATGACATATAAAAACTGCTATAGTGTAAAAAAAACAACAAGTTGTTTGTGCATCATCTCGTGTATACTAGCAGACAACATGCCAAAATGCAAACTACACACCAATGCAGCAAATGGAGTAACAGCTGCGAATGTTCGGGCACAACTGATTACAATACTCCATCAGAGGTCACTGACCTCCACAGAGTAATAGTTTGAAAACACACTGAAAAGGACTGAGCTTTTAAACTAAACCAAACAAAGAAAACTTGTTGGCAAAGTTCTTTGGTCAGACTGTTACACAGAGTTGTACTGATCAGATTTTAATTCTTTTGTTATCCTGTGAATTCCGGCATCTTACTATAATTTCATCTCACTACTGCATTCTTACTATTTTACTTGCAGTTATCTATACCTGAGAGAAATTAAAATCTAAACCATACCTTTTGTTGGTAGTAAAAGAAATTACTGACACTCAAGTAAATGTAGAGAAATGGAGAGGACATGAAATTTGTAAGTCTGCCTTCAGTGCTATTTCCGAAATGATATTTGTTGATATTTACTCAAATAGTGTGATGGAAAAAAACGGTGACATTATATCACAGTCTGTTGTTCAAAAATGATTACTGTTAGTGAGTTGTGCAGATTGTCACACATTATGTAGTGGACAGCCATGTTGTTGTCTTGTTCGTTAAGGCATTACAACTATCCAGTTAATCAAGGTATTGAAAATTATGACTCATTAGTATATACTTGTGTACGTTTTTCCAGGTTTACATTAAATGGAGAATTGTTTTTCTGTGAATTGTTACCGACCTATTTGAGTCATTAGAAGCATGTCGACAATGTGTTATAACCTGTTCTTGAGCTTCCACTTTTACTCAAGTTGTCGTTACTTGTGAATTCAGAGTGCTTGACTCTTTGTCCAATGTTTAAAGTGATCAAACTGTACTTTTCATGTTCTAATGTACAGAACTGTTAGTAGGTTTTGCTGTTTGGCACTTGTGGTTATTTTTAGGTGCAGGGAACTCAGTTCTGATTGGTTGTGTTGTAACCAATGAGAGGGTTGCTGCAAGCTGATTGGTTGAAACAGCAGCCAATCAAAGTGTACTGTACACATCTTTTACTATTATTCTTGACTGATGATGACTTTTGTCAGTGGTTTTATGTAAAGACTGACTGTAGGAAACAGCCAAACTAAAGAAATTACCTTAGTGGTTAATGATGCAAATTGTATCAGGTGAAGTTAGTTCTGTGATATGTGGCATGTCGGTAAATCCTAAATGTCTTTCTACAGTCAGTCTTATGTATGTGTTCACTTAGCGAGCTTGATATGTACATTTTTGCTGCATCTTTGTCCTTTCCTTGAAGGAAAGGACACAGAGACTTATTCTTTGACCTCAAACATCATATTTAGTTCCTGTTATTTATTATGTTAACGATGGAGGAAGGTTGGGAGGTTGTGTTTGTATTGTTATAGGGTGTGTGGGACGTTAACGACAAATGTAATATATTCAGTCATAATTTATTGCTACTCCTCTGTTGTTGTAGAGTAATAATTTTTTGTAAGAACAGGTCCATAGATGGTTGGTAAGGCGCTGTAACATTGTACAGAGGATTTTGTATATATGTATCCCGACTGCACCTTTTTAATGCTTTGGGGTGGTTCTATAAGAAGTTAAGGTATGGGGTATTTGAAGTGTAACAGTTGGGAATTTTGTACCGAGAACAAATTATTTCCCTGTAAGGGATGTGACAGTTTCTGTATTTTTCATATATTTTGTAAAGGTAATTATAATAGATGACTGCATGCCTATACAGAAAAGTTAACTGTATCCGTTTGCATATAGTGGATGGGTTATGAGATGTAAGTGTACACTATCCACAGTTTTTGTATGCCTGTGTAAAGTATTGCTGGTTAATAGCTTTTAAAAAGCGGTTTTGGAGCTGTAGTGCAGGTTGGTTGGTTAGACAGTAGCAGTTTACTCCGTAGAAGTACAAGTTACAACTTACATCTGATGGTGTGTTCGTTCTACTTGTTGGTACATTACAATTTTGTAAAAATTTTTGGCAGGACAGAAACTGCTGGCGTGGTGTGTTTTTATTTGTCTCTTTTCCTTTGTAGTGTATACAAAACTACGCCAAAAAGCAGTTGCAAGCAAGTGGATATGATTTTGGAAAATTATTGAAAAATCATATCCAGTTGCTTGAGTATCTGCTTTTTGGCATATCTTATTACCAGGATGTCTAACCTTCATCGACATAGACAAAACTACATTTTCACAAGACAACACTGAAATAAATTTTGATTCCAGGGTTGGGAATACAGTATCTTTAAAAATAAACCTGAACAAAGTAATGAAACCAAAGAAGAAGCTGGGTGTATTTCCTTGGATGAATGAAAATAAGGCTGTACCAATTAATTTGGTTCCCAACAAAAAAGGTTCTGAATCAACTCGAAAATGCCCATATTTTGGTCCTAACAGTTGAAGAAAGTCCTTGTCTTCCTGGTTTGTCCATCTATCAATGCAGTGGTTTGAATTCAAAGTTAAAAATACATTGTTTGAATTATAAAACAGTCTGGTATATGTTAGCTTCAAAGCTCCTAGTGTAGCATTTGGGGTACCATAGGACGCCTAGGCCTGTTGTTGCCTGTTTTTTTTCCTGTCGCTTAATTTCTTTCTGAAAAAATCTAAGAACCAACAAATGAAAAGGTACCTATAAATGCAGAAATTGACAAAAATGAAGTAAAAATTGTGTAACAAGAATTCCGTGGCAACTTCAAGGCGGTTTATTACTTTGAGTTTTACAAAAATCCTCGAAAAGAATCTGACGCTAAAGCCTGAGAATCAAACTTTGTGGTCCAAATATGACACGGCTCACAACTATTTCCTCATTTACACCATCGCATTTCACATTTCTCCATTACTTTTCATGACTTTTACAATTTGATTAAATTGTATTGTCAACAAGGCAAAACCCTGGTTACCACATCTTCACAGTCACATAAATCTCTAGTCATTTACATTCTCTCTTTCTCCACAAACATTCTAGAAACTGTTATAAATACACAAGACAAACAAGACAAAATGCCCTGACAATGCTTACAACTAGTACAAGGTGTTACTGGGACCAACACATTCATGTGTTTAGAAACACAGCTACAATTGTAAATTCAGTGTAACCACCACTATTAGCAAAATAGTTTAATCCTTAAAAATAATTTGCAACATTTTTTGAAGCAGTTTGGAAGAATTTGCAGAAGCATAACATGATGTAAATTTAACTCAGCAGCCTGAATTGATTGCATGTAAAAGTCAAACTAAAACACCTAAATAGATGTAAGTATACATGTACATTGTAGATTCCCATGTACGATGTGCTTCCTTGGCACATGTAATAAAATGCAAGAACGTCTGGTCACTTTAGGACATTGAAATCTGATGAGACATTTTCACATTATTAAGTTTCTTATACCAATGCAATGTTCTAGCCTTTTTCTGCCATCTCAATTTTTTTATTTTTGACATCATTTTGAGTGTCAAAGGAGTGACAATCCTAGGGGGGCCTGGGAAAACACTATTTTGTACATTTTGAGGGACAAATCGTGAGGCAACTTGAGCGGGAAAATTCCGTCAAATGACGGACGATGGCTAGAACACTGTACCAATGTGTCGTGGTAACTTGAGACAAATAGTTACCCAAAATAACTACATTAATTCCACAAGAAAAGTGTACTGTCTTAATGTTATCAACACATAATGCAGCTATAACGTTTTCTCACTTCAATCAGTAAGTGTGAATGACATCATTAGAAGTGAACAAAGCTAAAGTACAATAACGTACATTGCATGTGTGATAATATGACTGATTAATGTTGAGCATCATACAAAATACAGTCAGCTGTCTTTGAAGTTTGTCATTGCAATTTTCGTTCTTCTGTATTATTTGGCATCCTCTTCGTAACTCGAGAGAGAAAGAACGACATGTTGGCAATTAAACGTGCAGACCACGAAACTGCTTGTATCACGGGAGATAATTATGATTGGCAACGTCCAAATATGTTCTCATATTGAAGACGCACAAAACATATTTCTAACAATCTGAAGCCCCTGTTATACATACTATAGCCAATTGCAAATATGGTTATAAGTAGGCTGGGAGCAAGGTCGGCTGTGGTTTAGTGACGTCAGCTACTGTTCGGCTGAGCCAAAAATTTAACGTTTCATTTGGGTGTGGACAGGAGAATACGACAGGGTTGGCTCGTGGTTGGAAGTAGGTTGCCTGTGTTTGGGGTGTGTCAAATTTGACTAAAATTTAACACAAATTCAATTAGATTTGTATGGAAAGGTGACCTAAATTTGCTCTGACTGCTCCTGAACCCCAGCCAAACCTTGGTTGATTGGTCTTGGGAGGAAGGTTCTGAATGTGTGACAGGGGCTTTAGAGGAGGTTCAAATGATGATGGATAAGATACATATCCAGCATGTTGGCAGAACGTACCTTGCCTGTGTGAAACCCATCATGTATTGTGCATAGCACTTCAGCAGAACATCTAAGGTCGTATTCGCATCTGCAATGGGCAAAATTTTTTGACAACGTTGACCAACAAAAACCATGAAAAATCTAGTTTTGCAAAGGCACATTACGTTCTGCCGACATGCTTACAAATGTAGATACTGTATCTGCCTGTGATGCAAGCACTTGTTGGTCGGTGAAACTGTTATGAAGTTCTGACCCCTCGAGTTGATTTTGTTCATGTTGCAGAAAATATTGTCCTTTCTGAGGTCCCGACTCGGTTCTCTGTCACACCATCTGATGGGAGCCGTCTCCTATTTTTGCCACCAGCTGAAAAATAGAAGAGATGACAGACTTATATTTCAAGCCATTTAGACATGTGTTGTATGATAGCTTTAGAAAAATACAGGACAGTCACAGAAATGTTGTACATGTATAAAATTCAGCTGTTTTGTGATGAAAAAGGTTAGCATAGATAATCCTTTGTGGTAGTTGGTGATGTACTTGTACAAGACAGTTACATACAGTTACTGTACATGTGTATAATACTAGCAAATATTAGTATGTACTGTATACACTGTAAACTTCCTTGTTGCTGATGCCACGTGTCTGTAAGGTCACATTACCTACAACTGGTGATTGGAATTCTGAGAAAAACTGCAGTAGGCCAGTGAAATATTCAATTTAAAGGCATCCATGTAGTGTCATGTACATGTATACTGAGTCCAGTTAAAGGCAGCCAAAGGGTTTTCAGGGCAGCAAAACTGGATTTTCAAAGTCAATTTTTTTGGTCATTTAAGTTATATAAGCCCTATCCCATAGCATACTGATATCTGTGAGGCAAAATGTAGTCACTGACGGCAAACGTGTTGTAGGCTGATTCTAGCTATTTATTGGAGGTACAGTGTACCGAATGATAAAGGGAGTCTCCTCACGCAGTTTTTTGTGGCTATTTTAAACACTAAGTATGAAATTATGACAAAAATGTGCTAAGAAACGGCAGTAAATGTCAATCTCATCCAGAATATTTGCAGCCTTCAAATTACATTGGATGCCATATTTAATTACCAACATAGATTAACTTTTACTGTCCCACACTCACAACAAGTTTGCAAGTGAGCTACAAGTACTATTACCCCCTGACCCAAACCTCTGGTAGGTACCTAGGCAAACACTCACTCCTAGTCCTAAAGAGCTGCTTGACAGATAGAAAATGATTTTAATGTTTATGTGGCTACAGGGAAATTATGTCCAAAGTACATTGTACTTATCACTCTGATCCTGTGTTGCAATAAACCACTCGCAAAAACACTTAAGATATTAGATTGCCTTCCAGGTGAGAGTGGATTGCTGTACAGTCAACAGGACAAGTTTACCCCTGGGGACTCTAGCCTAGCAGCGTTCAGCCAGTTTTAGTTTTTTTCATCATCTCAATTTTGTTTGACATAACATCATGTCCAGCAGCAAAGATGTGAGGCACAACAATTCTAAGGCCACACCAATTAAATTTGTTGGTTCTCGGATTCACCTCTTCATTTTCTTCTGATTTGCAAAAAAAAAAGATTCTGGTTCTGAATCAACTCAAATATACTCATATTTTGCCCCCAACAGTTGAGGAAAGTCCTTTTCGTCTTGGTTGTTAGTTTTTCCATCTACAATGTATCAATGCAGTGGTTTTATTGAAAGTTCAAAATTCATTGTTTAGATATTAACCCAGCCTTTTGTGTTGACTTCATGGCTCCTATTGTAGCATTTGGGGCTATAAATTATAGTATAATAGGATGCCTAGACCTGTTTTTATTTTTTTTCAACCTGTCACAGACTTCATATTTTTGCTGAAAAAAATCCAAGAACCAACAAATTAAATTGTTGTGGCCTTAGAGGAAATTTTAAAATCTTGACCCTCTCTGAAATGCTATTTCCTACATTTTGAGGGGTAATTTTAGCTGGTAGACTAAGCTTAGTTATTGGCATCTCTTTCCATGTCTTCACACACCGATTTTTGTCCCTCAAAGATAACAAAAGTTTTGTCTGTCATGAACGGCAAAGTTCTGTCAAATGATGGAAAGGCAGATACTGGCTAGAACGCTGTATTGGAGTAAAATTCCTGACTAATATTTCTTATGATACCAATGATTATGAATGTCAAATGGTTCTGTGCACACTTCTTAAGTTTAATATTATTGTATATTTTGTTACAGTTTTATCTGGTTCTTTTTTTTAGTAGTAGTAGTACTAGTAGAGTGGTAGTCTCAGTGTGTCTGCCTGTGCCATGTACATGTATACATTTGACTCTACCGGTATTCCTTTCTGGAAAAACAAACAAAAACCTGTGTGCAAAAAAAAAAAAAAATAGAGAGACTTAGTGTACTTTTGAATCCAAATTCGAGTGTTGTTGCAAGTTCTCTTAATTTTTAATGTCATTGTTTAGGGTTTTTCTGTAATCAAATTATAGATCATTCACAATCTTTCCTATTCCTAAACCCTCAGGCCCAAATCCTGATCTTCTATCTCTGCACAAACACGTACCAAGAAGTTTGAGGCAACAAAAGTGAGAGTCGATCTGGTCATTACAGTTTCTCCTTATCCTGGAACATTATCATGTAGTGCTGTGTACCTAAACCCACATTTAGGTTCAGGTCCGGATTCAAATACAGAGGTTTAGGTTCAGTTCCGGACTTGTAAGTCCGGACCTAAACCCATGACATATACAAGATTGCATTGTTGGCAACCTTGCAATGTTGTCTGGGGAAAACCTTGGCCACATAACATGGAGGCCGACACTTGGCGATGCCTGATGGCAATGTTTTCTTCATTTTGCAGCACAGATTTTGCAATCTTTGGTAGGTTTTAGGTGGTTTGGAAAGAAAAGGGGTATGTGACATGTTTTTTTTTTGTAGTAAGTCTGGAATCGGTTCTTGACTTTTAGTTTTTTTTTTACTTGAACCTAAACATTTTTACAAGTCCAGAACCGGTACAACAAACCGGTACACAGCACTATTATCACCTCCAGGGGGCCCCCTGTAAACATGGCTACAGGAGGGGGGGTTAAAATACCAACACTGGTAGGGGGAGGTCAGTTATGCCCCTGGTCAGTGGTAACATGTCCGTAGACACGCACCACACATACCAGGCCACTGTCTGGACAACATGGCAGCTGAAGCAAGGTCATTCACTGGGCTCCAAGCAGATGCAGGGTTGGGAGCAGTGTTCTAGCCAGCCTGAAATTTTCTGTCATCTCAGTTTTGTTTGAGTCTTTGACGTAACATTATCAAGTCATTATCTCTTGTGTAAATCTTGTTTAAATCCTGATTGACATCCATGTCTAAGCCGTGTAACAAGTGGTTAAAACTCGTGCAAAAGTCGTGTAAACTGTCTGCACTAATCAGCTGTTATTGTATGTGGCTATCTACAACGTACAACAACACACAATCACACAAACATCTACAAACGTTTTACACAAGAAATGAACGTGATTTAAACAAGAAGTGAACAGCTTTTGCACACGTTTAATTTGGAGAAATGCACGGCTTCCATTGTAATTTACATACGTGTAGATGGGAAGTTATTGGAGATCTGTACTATATACATATCTATTTGATTCCAGAGCCTGCCAGTGTTAGAATGCACATGTAACATGCCTCTGTGCCCGTCACATCCAGCTCTTTATTTTCCCCTGCTGAGTTGGAACATTCCTGAAACAACTGGCTCCAAACAGGGGCAGCCTCTTTATGAGCAGCTGTCAATCATCATGATTGACATGAAGGATGGCACCACACAAGTGTCCAACTCTGGTAGAACAAAGAGGGTTCCAATCTGCCGAGCTGCACGTACATCACCGTAATAAAAGTGCGACACACTTGTAACAAATGGAAAGAAGAATCATACATGATGTCCCTAACCAAAGCTAGGTTGCTCGTTTTTACCTTATTAGTCAGAGTGAGGAAAATGGACAGTGGACACAACAGTGGGACCTAAAACCTGAACCCCCTTGTTTAAGTCATGCTGCACCAGATTGTTCTTTTTCTGCTTTTTGTATAATAACTCGCGTTGCCAAGTTCGTGCCCAACAAAGGAGGGCTATAAGGTGCATGTACCAAGATGGGCACTACCTGGGTTTGAACCCAGCGTTCAGTGCTGCCGCCAGCCTGGCTTAACTAGTATATTGGAAGTCAGGCATGTGGATCGGCGGATTGGTTTGTTCCGGAGAAGTCGCAATTGGTGGTAGTGGATCGCACTCGACACGTTTGACGACATTCAATGGTATACTGGTACTATAGGTGAGGTATTTGGACAGAAAATAGCGTATCAAGACCCATCTGCATAATGATCAGTGACATCTTACTTCCTTCGCTGGCAACTGTTCACTTGAGACGGAGGAAACTCCATCTCGGACCCCCCACTGAAGGATCCCACGATAGGGTCCGAGGTGGTAGTGACAACAATTCTAGGATTACCGTTGCCAGAAACATCTTATTACCTTCGCCAAGAAGGTTATGTTTTCAGGGGCGTTCGTGTATGTGTGTGTGTGTCTGTCTGTCTGTCTGTCTGTCTGTCTGTCAACACGATAACTTGAGAAGGTCTTGATGGATTGTCTTGATACTTGGTAGGTGGGTAGGTCTTGATGAGACCTCAAAATGATTAGATTTTGGGCCACCTGGCGGCTTGTCATGGTACTGCAGCAGAACTTCCGGTTTTGATATCTCAAGATCCAGACATGCTTGGGTGACGAAATTTAGATGGTAGATAGCTCTTGTGCTGGGGATAAAGTGACATGAGTTTGAGCCCCCTAGTTGCTTGCTCTAGAACTGCAGGGGGGGTTTAATGGACAAATGTTTAAAGGGGGATAACTCAAGAACCGATTGATGGATCATCATGATTTTTGGTATGTAGGTAGCTTGAGTGATGCTTGACATAATGATATTACAATTATGCAAATATGGATGTAATTTGCATAATTAATGAGGAAATTATATTATCAGCTGCATTCCATAATAGGAAGTTCAAGCTTGTGACATATGTTATTAAGAATGAGAGAAACACAGGCAGATATCGATTATGCAAATGAAGAATTAATTTGCATAATTAATGAGAAAATATTATAATTGCATAGTGGTAACTGCCTGGAATTTTATACTTGGGGTGTTTGAAAGTTAAGTTAAGGTGAACATAATTAAACATAACTTATTCTAATAAGCACCTCATTTGCATAATTTATGAGAAAATTTCATCATGGCATTCTTTGTTAAGATAAGACTGTCTTTTGGTGGAGAATATGATCAACAGATATAATTCATGCAAATGAAGATCTTATTTGCATAATTAGGGGGATTAATATATAATTTCTTAATCATAAAAGGTCTCGGACCGGAGTTTTTTTCACGATTTTGGATCCGGCGGACACCCTCAGACCGAAGGGCTATAACTCCGCCAAAAAAAGTACGCCGGGAAATCTCATTACATCAGTCAACGGAGGTTTCCAGCCGGCTTCCGATACAATTTTGGTTATTGTCCGTCGACTCTATAATTTGGGTAGAAACTGTAGTTAAACGTAAATTTTGGATACGAAAAATGTAGTTTTTTTGCAGTTTTTTCAACGGACCTGCTTGGAAAAAACGAATTTTCCCAGGCTAACGGCTTATATGCTGAAATAGCTTACTACTTCCTGTTTCTGAAAAACAGAAAAAAAATATAGGTTGTTGCGATAAGTTTTTCGCAAAATCCGGTGACGCGAACCCCTAGAAATTCCACATAGAACGCAGCTATTTGGGTCATCAGGCGACAAACCGCATCACCCTTGCTCGCGGACTAATACCAAAAACGCTTCGCTGGCCGTCCAACTTCACCGCGCCGAAAAACACTACAATCCCAAGGCTTTTTGATCAATTCAAAACCTAGTTGAAAATCTACAGCGATCGCCGAGCTATGGGGAGCCAAACCTAGCGTGACAACCTCGCAGATCCGGCGATTTACTGCGCACTATTTGGAACCCTGGTCAGAATTAAACTCCGACCCGGAACCAAAAGCTAACATCATTTGGCGAAGGTATGAGATCGTGGAACTCTAGTTTGCACGATGATTCAATCGTCATCAGTCTAAAGTTGGCCTAACTGGGATTCAAACCCAGAACCTTCAGATTCCAGAATCCACAACCCTAGCCACAGGACCACCTTGCCACCTGCTATGCCAGTTTGACCCAGTTTTCCCCAAAAGGTCCAGCCCAGGATGTGACATGTGCAGCTCATTTTTCACACGTCAGAACTGTGCTGGAGCTGACATGACATGACGGATGAGTCTCATTTCTACTCAAACCTGCGCCTTTTGGGTTGATTAGCTGCCACTGGTACTGAGGGATCCATATGGCTCCAAATTCACTTCTGGGGAATGTGCACTGGTGCATCTAACTTAAAAGATTTAGGTCAATGTTCTATCCAGCATTTGTCTTGGATATGACTATAAATTTTGCCCAATCACTCATCTTGGACAGAAAAAAATTGGTGTGTAAAAAGATGTTATTAACTTATGCTTGAAGGAAATAGTGTTTCAGCAAGGAGGTTAAAAAGGAGAGAGTCAAGATTTAAAAATTTCCAGGGGAGTACACCCAGGACCCTCATACTCCTAGGATTCCTGCACCTTTGGTGTTCTACATGATGTTTACCTTAAACAAATCTTTAGATGACAAAAAAAAATTCAGCCTGATTAGAACAGTAATTATTTATGTGCACAATATAAGATATATCAGCAAAACCTGCTGACACAGTTTTAACCCTTGTCCTGCTGTGCGCAACATATGTCGCGCGGCACATACAGTACCATCTATATAACACCCTGTATAGGTACGATTTGGGGGTATTTCTCGTGCAACGCATCACACCGCAGCGAAACGCAACGAATGCGGAAGTAACTATGCCACTGCAGGGCAAAAAAAAAATTGGGGGCTATGATCTAATTAAGACATGAAATTATTGAA
This sequence comes from Branchiostoma belcheri, assembly GCF_001625305.1. Taxonomy (NCBI): domain Eukaryota; kingdom Metazoa; phylum Chordata; class Leptocardii; order Amphioxiformes; family Branchiostomatidae; genus Branchiostoma; species Branchiostoma belcheri. The sequence goes on along the minus strand of NW_017803124.1, from coordinate 446,352 downwards.
AAATATTGTGCCAGGAATGCCAGCAGGACAAGGGTTAAGATTTGAGAAATTCTGATGACCCCAAATCCCATAGTATAGCTACATGTGTAGTACCGGTATACAAAGGCTCGGTTGTTTTTCTAAATTTTTTTAAATACTTACATGTCAAGAACATGCTGTATGCTTGCAATACTTACCTGTATATATCATGTACATGACTTTGTATACTAGTGCTGTTTTGTGTTCTATGAATTAGACAACACAAGAACAACTATAGATTGGCTTAGGCCACACTGACTTAATTTTATGGATGACATCCACGCGCGCACTGATTTGCAAAAAAAAAAAAGATCCATGGTACATGTAGTTAGCGACAATACGGACTCTGGTATTCCTCGAGGATGACACTGATGGCACCAAAGATTCACGACTCAAGAACTTAGTACATACATTGTACGTACAGTACCAATTTATAAATTATGCAAAAGGCAGCAAGTGCCGGCTTGTCGTGTACGTCGCTATTCGTACTGCTGTAAATTCACAATACCAGCTTTGTATTCCTGTGGTTTAGTAGCATTTTTATTTTGGCCTGATTTTTTTTAATTTGCCCGCGTGCACTAGTTTGGGGGTCTTAAGAGGATGTCATCCATACAATTAAGTCAGTGTGGCCGTACTTATAATCATTAGGACTATCTTCAGTTGAAATGAACATCTGTGTGTTAAGCCAGGAATTGACTGTCTGACATAACAGGATTGAGAAGGGGATTGCAGGAAGCGTTGATACATGGCAATTACCAAAGTTAGCACCAGACCTGACCCACATTACTGCACATACACATGTTCCTGTCCAACATGACACATAACTCAAGTACAGGAAAGCTCCAAATATGGTCCTGACCATGCTGCAGTGATCAGTCTGGAGGATTTTCTCAATTCATCTCAATTTTCTTTGATGTTACATCATGTTGCGCGCTGAGGGCATCTCAACATTAAAATCTTGTCCATGTCAAACACTATTTAAAACTTTTGATACAGCAATATAAAGTTCTCTCACCTAGAGCTTTCGACCAGTCACTCTGGTCCTTTGACCCAGTGTTAACGTCACACTTCAAAGAAGCCAAGTGACAAGCTTCACTGGGTCAGTCTACTCAGAGGAAGACCAGAGTGACTGGTCGAAACTGTTCTAGGTCCTTGGTGAGAGAACTTTATTGTGTTGGATCAAGGACATTATACAGAATGGTTGGAACAAAAGTTATAACATTAAGCATGTAACTACCAACACTGATGAACTTTCATGACACTGTTTCCTGCATTTTGAGGGGCAAATTTTGCTGGTAGACTAAACTTTAATTTAGTTTAATGACATCTCTTTCAAATTCCATATCTTTACATGTCGATTTTTGTGATGGACTGGGCAAAATTTTTGTCAGTCGTGAGCAGCAAAGTTGAGTGAGCAACAAATGATGGAAAAAAATGGATGCTGGCTTGAACAGGAAAATCAGGTGTTTGAAAAGGGTCATAATTATAAGTGGCATTAATATATCACAGAAATGTGCAACCACCTGGTCCATTGACCTAAATTTTACCTAGATTTCCTCATTGAATTAATCCTCTCCCTACTCCCATCGTGTTAATGACTTCCTGGTATTAAAAGGTTATGAAAAAGGACAATTTGTCATCCATGACCTTTGGTCTGATACATGCAGGAGGCTTGTACCAGGTGCACTAGGACTAAGTAAGGTTATTCTGGGGTGGATTCATCAGATAAAACAAGATACATGACCTTCTTTTCAAACTTTTTACGATGAACCAAATGTTGCAGTCAACTGTAAAATTCCCCAACATTACTCTTAAACATGAAAGCTACACCCCAAATCTAGAAAACTAAATGGAACATACACGAAGATGCTGCAAGTAGTTTTAATACACCATGGTGGAAACATACTACTAATGAACAGCTATACGGTTCGCTACCAAATGTAACTACAGTAGTCAAATGTCGACGAGTAAGCGTGGCCGGTCATGTTGGACGTAGCAAAGAACCAGCCAGTAGGCTTCTACTAAACTGCATTCCTTGTCTGTTGCCTACATTTCAAAAGTGAATATTGAAGAATAACAGTTCCTCATACTTGGTAAACTGTCTTAGCCAGTCCCCCACCGATGTCAACACGCCTGGTTGTGTGTAAGAAAATCCCAACATCCTGGATTTTCAGTGTTGTAACTTCACGATCGAAACAATAAATTCTGCAGGACAGTAGTCATACAATGTCATGAATTTGCGGTGGAGAGGACATTGAAAAAAAAAACCATAAAAATTGAACCACCGCAAAAGTTTCATAATAAAAATTAAATTGTTCTCCAACTCAAGAAAGATGACTCACCAGGAATTTTTGACCGAATCACTCGGTCCTCTGCTACCTTCACTCAACCGGGACGGGGGGCGCTACTGACTTCTGACGAACTTTGACCCAGTGCTGACATCACACTTAGGTAAAAGTCACGGGTCAGAAACCTGATGAAGACCGAGTGATTCGGTCGAAAATTCCGGTGAGTCATTGTCTTCGTCAGAAGAACTATGAAATTGTCTCGCCGGATTGTGGGTGACTGCTGATTTAGCGGAATAACTCTTGAAGTCATTACTCTACGTCCATGATTTTTGGCAGGCTGAATACCGTTGTTGAGGGGAAAGTCAAGTGCAAGTTTAAGCTTCGTGGAAGGTCCGTACGTCACTGCAGCAGATTTTTTGTGTTTGTGGCTTGTGAGCAAAATAACTCATGTACATTTAAATAGATGTTCATGGTTTTTGGTAGGCAAGCCGCCATTGTAGAGGCCAAGGTCAAGTTCAAAAACAGGCCTCGTGGGGGGTCCCAATGTCGCTGCAGTGGACCTTTTCTGTCAGATATATAATGATTTACCCCCACCAACCTCTGCATTGATTCAGATGGCAGACAGCTGTTCTCTGTGATCAATTGCTTACAATGGAGGGGCTGTCCTATAAATACTGTGGGGGTGGAGGAAAAGTTGGACATGCGTCAGGCAGGTTATTCCCTAAATTGTAAGGCCAGACCAAGTAATTTTTATGGATGATGTCCACTGCAGACCTTAAATTTATTGCAAAAGTGCCATAAAATACATGACGTCGGAGGACAGTTTAATTTTCATTATGTATTTTACCAACTCAGATGGACTTTCGTGCTAGGGAAAGTTTTATGATTTACCGTACTTCCACCTCTCATCACTCCTGTGCTGATTAGATGAGGTTAAAGTATGGAGTGACAAAGCTGTTAGGGTGGATACTCATGTCAGGTACCCCACGGGACATTGCAAGCCATTCTATCAAGGCTGACAAGCAGAAAGGGGGGCAATTAGCTGGTAGGCTCATGGTATGATCAATACCCCCCTCTAGGGCTAGGGCAGGGGGTTAGGGCGATGCAAAGTAGTGGAGTTTTGTTAAATTATCAAATTGATATGAAAATAGATTGATGAAGCTTAAATGTACTATCAAACAAGTATTTAGTTGAAGAATTACATGTATTAACTTTAGGCAGATGTTGGGTCCCCGACCCTCAGACATGAGGGTCGGGGACCCTCCTTTTGGGTAGGAATTCATGTCAAAGCTTATCATGTTGGCATGGTCAAACCAGGATGAAATGAAAGATAATCAACCTGAGGATTTTCAGGATGGAAATTTCTGTTGCCCCCAGTTTAGAAATACCAAAGATAGCCATTTTTGCAAAGTGGCTGCCTGATCTGAGTGAACTACATGTGTGTTAACAGCGCCCTCTAGTGATGACAAAGCATACTGCAGCTTTTCCAGTAGCATGATGACTATTGTATTGATGCTTGAGCTAAAATACAAATACACCTTTTGAAAAGGGGGCAACAAAATTGTTGATGCCTCAGAATCTTAAAAATTACTTATTATCAGTATAAGAGATACAGTAAAATTTCATAACATCACAGATTGCCACATGTTTGGCCATTGTATATCAACGAACCAACAAACATGTTCATTTACATACAGGTATACTAGTACTATGACATTATGTCATTATATTATGTAACATATACATGTAGGACCTACTGGGAATCCTAAATGTACAAGTATGTGTACATGTACATGTATATATACCGAATGTAATACATTTTGTTCATTTAGTACAATGTACAGAACAGCTGTAACATAATTCCATTTATGTTAAACCTGGGCCTTGATAACGTTTTACACGCAGGGCTGGAAATACTGGGTGCATGTGCACCTTAATTAGTGCACCCAAAATTGGAGCTGTGCACCCAATTTTTTTCTGTGGGTGCACTAGTGCACCTTAATATTTTTGTAGGCTTATGTACGTCAAGATGTTAAATGTATAGTAGTAAATAGCATATCATTAATATCTGTGCCAGAAAAATAATAAAATCTTTCTTGTAATACTTTTCTTTAAAAATGAAACCATTACTTTTTGCTGACATTCTGACAAGCCCATGTGCCTGTCACAGAAATGCCTGTAAGGCCTCACTGACTTAATTGTCTGGATGACATCCTCTGAAGATCCCCAAACTAGTGCGCGCGGGCAAATAAAATAAAAATCCGGCCAAAATAAAAATGCTACTAAACCACAGGAATACAAAGCTGGTATTGTGAATTTGCAGCAGTACATAGCGACATACAAGACAAGCTGGCACATGCTGCCTTTTTGCAGAATTTATGAATCAGTTATGAGTTCTTGAGTCGTGGAGCTTTGGTGCCATCGGTGCCATCCTCCAGGGTAACCACCAGCTCTGTATTGTCGCAAAGTACTATGGAGTACCCAGGCCTAGAGCCAGGCCAGACGTGATTTTTTTTTGTTGAGAACAGGCAAAAATCAATGCGGGCGTGGATGTCATCCAGGCTTTTAGCTAGGATTTTTTTGTTTGGTGTCCATTTTCAACCATTTTCGCATGTCGCTAGATGTCGTTGTTGCGACGGCCATGCAGACATGCTAAGTCACCGCATGTCGCTAGATGTCGTTGTTGCGACGGCCATGCAGACCCGTTTTTAATCGAGTGCACTTTTTACCATTTATGCCTTGGACGTTTGTATACTTTCCATTATGGTTGCTAATTTCAAAATCATAGTTCTATTAATGTTGCATAACAAAGCTGCTGACAAAACAAACTTAATTTGTCTTGAACAATAACTTGATTTTATTATTTGCCAAAAATGTTGATAAAGACATGCATGTCTATAATCAAGGATTCACAGTAATCAAGGATTTTAATAAACTGCATAAATTATGTCAATGAGCATTAGCAGTGTGGATTAGTCTAGATGTTCAGATTTCCATTAGCCGGCAGTCCAGAGGGTCACACGTCCGACCAATCAAGGCGCTGCAGGCAAAGCTTATTAAAAGCCTCCTTTTCAGGCGTTCCCGGATCGGTGTTTTTGTGTGTGTGTGTGTGTGTGGGGGGGGGGGTATTTTCTGACCAAACGTAGATCGCACGCAATAGAAGCTCCGGCCTACATAGCTGTCCGTGGAACTATTGATATTACCTGGGTGCCTAACTTTCACCAACATGTCTTTTGTATTTTAGGAAATTAATTAATTAATGAGTGAGTGTTTAATTAACTTAAATAGGTATTGCATTGTTTGGCAAGGTATTTTCCATTGACAATTTTTAATGGATCAGGTTGATCAGATGATATAATGTAAACAATTATATATGATTAGTAAAAGATGACTTTTGAAGTTCTCTTCGAGTATTATTTTAGGGTTGAATCAGGGTCAACGCGAAAAAAAATCACGATCCGGTGATCGACATCATGCCCCCCCGCACACTTCATGTGTTCTAAATACCCGTCTTCAGTCTGCAATTTGCAGATAGATTTTCAAGATTGGAGGATAAAAATTACACAATCTGCAATTTGAAGAATGAAAAAAAAAACTATGGTCCTCACAACTTCATATTCCCTTTCTTTGACCCGCCCGGCGCCCAAATCCCGCTGCGATTCAAGCCGCGGCGGCTTCCCGAGCCATGCAAATAAACCTAGTCCTGACGTCACAGCCTCCGATTTCCACCGAGCCAGCCCCGAGCGCATGCCGACAGCGAGGGATGTGGCTCAGATTTCCGACGATTTCCTTATTTAGATCATTTGGAAGACTTCGGGTAGCAAACAAAATGGCCGCCATGCACATGATTTTATACTAGTAGCTTCGCTTCTCAACCGAAATGAGGAAGTTTAACCTCATTTGCAGACTTTAGCGGCCATGGAGTTGATTTGGGGAAGTGCTGAGACGCGATTTCGCTACGGCATATGGGATTTTGCCGCGGAGGGAGTTACGTACGCCGGCAAAAACTTGCTTCAGCGATCGGCTCCAGAAATATTTATCTTTATGCTGCCGCTCAAGTCTTCGAAGGTGGTTTAACGAAGTTTATATAAATAATAAAGCCACTTTGCATAGATCGATCTCCGTTTTCTTGCGATGGTATGAAAATTCAAGTACAGTATATTTTCAAAACGTTTGATATTTCTTTGTTCGTTGTCACATGTTGTTTATTTATCTTATTGTCATGTACAGTTACCAGCGTGAGTCTGAGTCGAGCCATTGTTCTTATGTGGCCGTTAGCACATGTTGTTTAAACAGACAGCAACATTGAAGAAAAGAACCGAGTTAACAGACGTCGGCACGTTCCTTGAAGTCAGGTTTCCCGCCGTATTTAAATAAGAAATGTGTGGGCCCGCGGCGTTTTGAAAAGACGCGACGCGCTTTGGAAAGACCCCGCGCCGTGGCTCATTCAAATTAGCTACATTTTTTGCTAAGTTTAATGTCTTCACCCACGATTTTTGACCGTCAATGTTGACGGTAAGGACTTAAATTTTTACCGTCCGACGGGAAAAATACCGTCAATTGACGGTAAAACGGGCGCTGGCTAAAGCCCTGGTTGAATGTCACGAGGTTGTAAACTTAGATGTTGGGGACAAAGCCATAGAAGAGATTTTGAATAAAATTATATATATATATTAACGTTACTTATAATTTAAGTTAAAATGTACTTTTGTGTCTCATTTTTTTATTCTGTTAAAAAGACTCTTAAAAGAGAGAAAACAGGTTATAAACTGTTATATACTTGATTTTTGTAATGTTTTAAACTTAAAGAGTTGAAATATAGAAGTGCATGTTCTCTCATTATATGCAATGTTGATGAGAACTAGAACCATTTATATAACTTAGGTAAATTGAAATGCTAGGATGGGGAAAATGCTAGAATGCATTGCACTACGGTACGTTCCACCACCATATACTCCTCAACCATCCACCAGTTCGTAAAAACTGTAAGCCTGTAAGCGGCGAAAATGGTCAGCTTTTTCAGAAGCACTTGTTTTAATTGTATGCAGTATGTGCAGCAAAGACTTGAGGTGTGCGAGCTTTATAGGGGGCTTTAAAAAGTTAAATTCATAATGCTCGCAATCACTACTTTCTGCAGTTTGAGGTGCACATTTTGAGGAATTTGAGTTTTTCTTCTTCAGTAAACCATCATTTTTGTATTTATAGTAAGGCTGAAGGGAGGCATGTGTGCATGGCAGGGGTTGGGAGTGGAAAAAATAGGGCGTCTTTAGGGTGTCCTACCAAAAAGTTAGGGTGTCCAATTCATTTTCAGTACAGGGTGTCCAAAAGACACCCCTGGATACCCCCTAGCTAAAAGCCTGATGTCATCCATAAAATTAAGTCGGTATGGCCTAAGGTGACATGTTGAGAAGACTGACCGTACTGATGCCTGGCAGGTCCAACACCATCCCCAGTACAGGAATCCTTCTGATGAAACTGATGGCTACTGGGAAGAAACCACTGTAGAACACAAACACATACAGACATCTTCAGCATGGGTATTACAACATTTCTGCACCAAAAATCTACATATTTTAACTGAAAAATAGTCAGTGCCACTGTGATTGTGATTTACTTCCACTTTTCAACATATCACTAGTAAAATCTCTTTGAGTACTCTAGCAGACAGTTGAGATCTCATCACAAAGGACAAGACCAAAAGAGAGCTAGAACTTTGTAGAAGAGATCTGTCCCCATTAGAAGAGACTCCAAAGAGAACTTCAGTAGATTCCTTCTTGACACCTAAGGTTGGACCCCCTCAGATACCATCAATTGTTATGAACAATAGGTAATTAAACTTGGTATTAGAGTCTAACCTTAACAATGACATAAAAACAACAGTCATGTCAGCCATGTTTTCACAGGTGATTTTAAAAGAGACTTTTTAAACAATGGGAAATTATGTAAGAAAACAGTTGAAAAAAGAGACTTGTAAGAGACTGCAAGAGAATTTGGGACAACAATGCCTAATCCAAAGAATTTATCAATTGTCCACTAGGGTACTCAAAGAGATTTATCCTTCTACTATTTTTGTGCAATCATCTCCAAACAGCCTACATGAGGCACACTAAATTTGTGGTACCACCACAAATTATTAGGATGTAAACAAACAGACAGAACTGATTACACTACTCCGTCGGAGGTCACTGACCTTTATGGAGAACCACCTTGAGTAAAGAAGCTCTTTTTACACAACCAAGTCTTTTAATCACAGCTGACGTTTTGGTGACCGTCTGTCACCTTCATCAGGGCAATTCTGACTGGTTCACATTGCACTGCAGCACAGGTGTCACTGCTATAGATGCATTCCCAAATGTAAAATAATTACATATTTGCAATGTGAACCAGTCAGAACTGCCCTGAGGTAGGTGACAGATGGTCACCGAAACGTCGGCTGTGAATGAGACACTTGGCCCTTGTTCATGATTCAAAATCTGTTACAAATCGATTCTGTTGGGCCATGAACCGATATGAACCAAACTGTGACCTTACGTACCCGGATGTACGCCGGAACGATTCGCGACCGCGCGTTCATGATAATCAGTGATTGCAATTCGACAACGCAAAACATTTCTGTATCGTTTCAGACCACCTTAAGAAGTGGTTCAAAATAAATAGCAATGGAACCGGAATGGAGCGTTCATGTATCGATTTTTTTTTTTATTCCACTCGATTCACAACAGATTTTGAATCATGAACAGGGCCTTAGTTGTGTAAAAAGAGTTTCTTTACTCAGTGACTTACCAACCTGATGAAACTATTCCCAGATGGAGAAGCACCTTACCTAAAGAGTAGTACAAAACCGTAGAGCTCCACACACATGCCGATGACAGGCCAGCCCACCAGCACCACCAGCATCCCCCCCACAAACGCAGCTGTCCCCTTCATCTTGTGCCTCTGGAAGAAGAATCTGTATGTCCGCTCCATCCCGATCACAAACGCAAGCCCTGAGATGAACAGGATCTACAGAGAGGAAGAAGAAGATTTTTAACAAGACTGGCAATGAAAACATACATTGCCATGGCGACAGTGGTTGCTGTTAGGGTTATTGTTTGCATGGCACTGCCATCATTTCATGATTTTGAGGAAGACTTGGTACCTGTTATTGTTAAGTCTAGACAGATACTGAGTGCACTCCTCCCCTGAGTGTATAGTGAATGAGCCCCGGGGTCACAGAAAGTAGGGCATCCAGGGCAGACAGGTTTTCCCAAGGGTTTCCAGGAATTTGGGCATAGATGTGGGTCTGCAAACAGAGCTGGGAGACATTCCTGTGGACATTCCAAGCCTGTGGACAAATTGCTAGAATTCTTGCAAATTGCACACAATACTGTACATGTACCATTAGGCTCCTCCCCGAGATGTCGCCAAAAATTTATTTCTTTTATTCCCAAGTTGGTGATTCTACCAACAGAGATCCAGATCAGAGTCTCTGTCAAGAGAAACTCTGGTCAGCACCTCTGCTGGTAGAATTGGCGGCAGAGAGAATGAAATCTACTAACATATAATACGGATCAAACATTCAATCACATTATGGGTACCAACTGATGTTATTGTGCTTGCCATAAAACCTAAATATGTTTTAATGCTGTACCTGTATGAATTTGGTACTGAACATGAATCAGAGAGACTCCGATCGGGATCTTGTTTAATTACTAGAATCACTGAATCTACCAGATCAAAGTCTCTATACCCTGGCTGACATACATGTATACCGGTATATGTAAGTCTAGTGCTGTGTACCGATTCGCTGGACTAGTTCTGGACTTATAAAAATGTTTACTAATAGGTTCAAGTCCAAAAAAACCTAAAAGTCAAGAACCGATTCTGGACTTATTACAAAAAATACCATGTCACACTCTCATACCGCTTTTCTTTCCAAACCACCTAAAACCTTCCATTGATTGCAAAATCTGTGCTGGCAAAATGAAGAAAACATTGCCATCAGGCATCGTCAAGTTTTGGCCTCCATGTTATGTGTCCATGTAGTTTTGTCTATATACAGTAACATTGCAAGGTTGCCAACATGCAATTTTGTATATGCCATGGGTTTAGGTCTGGACTTGCAAGTCCGGAGCTGAACCTAAACCTCTGGATTTGAATCCGAACCTGAACCTAAATGTGGGGTTAGGTACACAGCACTACATGTATGCAAGTCCCCTCAGACATGTACTAGTATGTTGGAGGGGAACGGGTTTTCTGCGCGTGAAAAACTTGCGCATGAAAAACTTGCGCATGAAAAATTTGCGCGTGAAAAATAAAAGTCCCAGAAATACGTTAAAAAATATGCAGTACCAAATTCTTAGGCAGGAAAATGTTGTCCTCTGGTATAATTTTCCCTCTGTTAGCCAAAATTTTGGTTGAAAATGTAGGTCCCTTGGAAATAAGCTAATTTGCATACCTTCTATAAAACCTGAACTTTTGAAAATCACTTGAATTTATAAGAAATACATGGAAAAGTTACTAGTATGAGGTTTAGGATGGCAAAATGTAACAATCTGAAGCTTTTCTCCATTCTAGAACTTTGAATTCATGAAAACTTAACCTTTCAAAATCACCCGAAATCACAGAAAAATGGACAAAACAATGCTTTGTAGTCTAAAATACAAGCAAAATGATGTTAAATTTTTATTTTCTTGTCTTTTTTCCAACTTTTAAGCTTAAAACCTCAAAACAGCAAAAAGTTTTCAAATCCCTTGGGAATCAGCTTATTTGCATATCTTCAAGCGCAGATTTTTCACGCGCAAGTTTTTCACGCGCACAAAACCCCATCTCAGTTGGAGTGCGATACTTACATTTCCTATAGCTAACAAGGCGGTATCGAAGAACAGCAACATGCCCAGGAGCAGGAAAAATGTTCCAAACCCTGTCAGCCCTATGCCGATCTCTGGAAGAGGTAACAACTTCATGGTTAGGCCTAGGAAAATCAATGTTATAATTTATATAGATGTAGATTCCTTCAGGCCAGGTAGGAGTTTCCAGTTTCAGTTCTGAAAAAACTAAGGATCTTCTTATTTTTTTATAAATTTTTTTGTTACATTTTGGCCAAAATGATCCAACAAATAAAGTTTATAACAATTCATTGGGACTATCTCAAGGACCCGTCCACCTGTTTACTTGTGGACAAATATTTCACCCTATTTACAGGATTTTGGGGATTCGAAATTCAGACGTCAGGTCCGTCAGATAAACAATGTTATAGCCTTACCTGCAATCATTAACCATTACAAAATTATTATAGTAGAAACAAACGGAATAAACATAATTTAGTTTGTATAATGTGTACATGTCTTTGCAGGAATTCGTTTGCAGCTATCACATCCTGAATTAATTACACAAATTATAGCACAAATATGTTCCATATGCATAATCCTATAGTATATGATAAAGTATATTCATTCCTATGTTATGCTGACTTCAACATGGATGCGAGAACGTAAAATGAAATCGCTTGTGAAAATATTTCTACTGAAGCCTTTGGCCAAATATTTACTGTATTTGTTGTTGTTGACGTGTTGTTACTTCTTGTGAATTTCTTCTCCCCCCTCCCCACAAATTACGATTTATATTGGAGGAAATTATCCTATGAAAGTTTAATCAAACGCAGCCATTCCAAACAAACGGGAGACCAATACTTACTTTGAAAATCCGAAATCGGCAACATTTTTGGGTCAGAAAGTCAAAATTTGCGGGAAAATCTGGAGAAATGTGAATTTTTGTCTCTGGCGCCACGTCTTGAGCCGGTGTGTGATGACGTCATCACAGCACAGATGGAGAGACAAGATCTATCCTCCACTCTGATTGGTCAGTTTAGTTTCATTTATCGAAATTTGACCAATCACAGAGCCTGTACTAAACAGCACTCCCAGCAAGCTTTGTAGGAACAAAGATGGCGGCGCCCATAAGATTGCGAAATTTGCGTTTGTTTTTGTAGGAAATTTCGTCACATTTCCGCGGACTTAGAGAGCTCTGCACATCAGAACACGTATGTATGCCTATTCTGGAGAAACAGATGTGGTCATGATTCGCTGTTAATTTATTTTCAAGAAATACCTTAAAAATGACTTTTCCAGAGAATTAGTTTGATTTTTGAAAGGGGCGGGGCGACTTTGAACGTCGTATTTTGTAGCTAGTGACGTGACATAGCTTCGTATGGACACCGGAAAAATTGGGATGTTTCTGAAGAATGTGTTGAATCATCACCTCGTTTGTAGACTTATTTTGTCCAGTTGTTATGACATGTTGTTTTCGTTTTGTACTGCCCCCCCCCCCCATGCCCCATAAATTTTGCTGTGTTGATTTGGAAATGAGCACCACAAATTATGTTCCGGAGCATTTGGAATAGTGGTTTGTGCATTGTTTTATAAGCTGGCTGCACAGGCGTCCCGGGAGTCGGGTTATTTTTCCTGTTCCTACTCGGCTCTAGTTTTTCAGTCATTTCCGAGGCACCGGGAATCTAGTCTCTACCAGACTAACTACGCTGGCTATATATAGGAGAATATTTGCCAGTTGATTTTGGCCGTCTTGAGCACGTCGGCAGAATGTACTGCGCCTGCGCAGAACCCCGATTTTTCACGGTTTTCGTTGGATTTTTGGTCAACATTGCATCAGAATTTTGCCAGTTGCAAACAATATTTTTTCCGACGTAACGTTTGGAAACCATAGACAGAGTGTTGTTTATATGCGCGAATACAACCTTACATGAGATGTTCGGCCGAAGTGCTATGCACAATATATTAAAGGTTTCGCCCAGGTGCAGTACGTTCTGCTGACGTGCTGCCGTCTTGTAGGTTTGACTGGCCGCAGAGGGAAAGAAACTACCTCCCCGCAGTCGGACTCCCTTGGCCAATTTTACTGTCTTTTTTGCCGAATTCTACAATCCGTATTCCCGTAGAAAGGCCTGGTGGAGGCTACCGGGAATGGAACCCATGCCAAATCCGGGCAGCCAGCTTACATGTATGAAGCAACGGTAGCAACGTACGAACTGCTACTCCAAAAGGTCTGCTACTCCAAAATGAGAGACTCTGCTCCGCTACTCCGAAATGACCTTGTACTTGCCCAATAGGGCAATTGGCATGGATTTTTGAAAACTTTTCCGGCCCTGCATACATTTCTCTAACAATATGTCTGTTCAGGTGTAGTACCATATATAGAGTAGAGGGATAAATCTCTTTGAGTACTCTAGTGGACAAAAGAGAACTCATCACAAATACAAGACCAAAAGAGAGCTGGAAGAGATCTGTCCCCATTAGAAGAGACTCCAAAGAGAACTGCTGTAGATTCTTTCTTGACACCTGAGGTTGGACCCCCCTAAGATAACATCAATTGTTTTTAACAATAGATAATTAAATGGGGATTAGCTCAATGGCTCAATGACATACCTTTATTGTACATTCATGCCACGTCTAACCCTAAGAATGACATAAAAACAACAACATGGCAGCCATGTTTTCACAGGTGATTTTGAAAGAGACTTTTCAAACAATGGGAAATTTACGCAACAAAACAGTCGTAAAAAAGAGACTTGTAAGAGACTGGAAGAGATCTGAGATAGAATTTGGGAGAATGCCTAATCCAAAGAGAACTGCTGAGTACTCATTTGTCCGCTAGAGTACTCAAAGAGATTTATCCCTCTACACAGGCCAGTGTGCGGTGTGTAGCGGGGTACCGCCATGCCGGGGAAGCTGAAGGTGCGAGTAGTAGCGGGGAGGGACCTGCCCATCATGGACAGGGCCAGCGACCTCACAGACGCCTTTGTAGAGGTACGGATACAAAGATATGGATTTGACATTCATATATACACACACACACACACACACACACACCAGGGCTCTAGCCAGCACCTGATTTTCCGTGAATTGCAGGAGCTTTGTGGCATGTCATGGAAAAATTTTGAAGCCAATCCGTCATCCTTGAAGGACATTATTGGCAAAAATGTGACAAAAGGGTTTGTAGCTGAAAAGATATCCTTTCGTAGTAGAATCATACCATACAGTTATTTTCCTTCTGAATCATTCCACAGTAGATCTAGACGCTTGCTAGATTTGAGGGTGTGCAGCTTCGAATAGAAACGCCAAATAAACTGGGGTGTGCACTGAATGAGTGAATGTACTGATGTAAATGTACATGACTATAAAGTGACTGCATGTTGTTGGTTGGTTTTAACAGGTGAAGTTCGGAGCTACTAACTACAAGACAGACGTCCAGAAGAAGTCTCTCAACCCTCAGTGGAACTCAGACTGGTTCAAGTTTGAGGTAAGGTATCAAGAATAAAGTTTGATACATTGAAGAGAGAGAATAGATGTGGATAGGGCATTTGTAGTTGTATAACTATAAGCCTGTACTGTAAGGTTTGATCCACTTACATCACACCAGGAAGGACCTCTACTATTTTTGATAAGTGTGGTGGGATCTTTAATGTTCTGAAGGTACATGCATAATTTATATGTGCCTCTCCTCAAAAATGGGACCTCCGGCTTTACATCCCATCCCAGAGCTCAAAATACCCATGTGTAATGTGCAAAATGCACATGATTTTCAATATTTGCACTTAAAAATATTTTGAATGTGCAACTTTGTACCTAGAGCAGGAGGGGGAGAGGCCTTGCAGACAAAGATGCTGATGCAAAAATTAACCATATATTATTTTTGTAAGCTGTATTTTGCTTAACATATCGTGCATGATTATCAAGGGAAAAAATATGCAAAATAAAAATAAGTTATTGCTCTAACTGTTGGTAAATTTTCTTTATGCAGTATGCACCATATAAAATGTTTAAAGCTGGAAAGCTACATGTAAAGCTAATGCTGAGAACTACAGCCATTTTTCTTTTGATATTATCAAGTTCATCTTCTTTCAAAGCTTTGCATTTTTTCTTGAAGTTTTTTTTCTTGAAAGTTGAAACATCATGCAAATAACACAAACTAGGAAGGTCAGTTTAATTCATTGTGGGCTTAATTTTTGCAGGATCCTTCCACTGAGCCACCTGGAAAAGAAATTGTAGACCACTTTAAAACCAGCTAGAAAACAGCACACTTGCAGACCGACTAAGCAAAATTTTGCATATAAGACCATCTTTCCACCTACACCTTCTTGTGCTGAAGTCTATATTGTTTTTTTTTTTTTCTCAGGTAGATGATGAAGACTTACAGGATGAACCATTACAAATTCGGTGAGTAATGCCTTGAATATCAGAATAGATACCTGGGGTAGCAACTTGTGCCTTTTGTTACGTTATAAACAACATTGTAGCAATGGTGATAACTGTGATAATATGCTCTGAAAGCTCTTTACATGTTAGGTGCTGTGTACCGGGTCAATGGACTTGGATCTGGACTTGTAAGAAAGTTTAGGTTCAAGTCCAAAAAAACCTAAAAAGTCAAGAACCGAGTCCGGACCTATTACAAAAAAAAAACAAAAACATTTCACATACCCCTTTAAAACCTTCCTTAGATTGCAAAAACTGTGCTGCAAAATGAAGAAAACATTGTCATCGGGCATCATCGCAAGTATCAGCCTCCATGTTATGTGGCCACAGTTTTGCCCAAACAACATTGCAAGGTTGCAAACATGCAATTTTGTATATGCAAATTGTAAGTTCCGGAACTGAATCTAAACCTCTGGACTACCTAAATGTGGGTTTAGATACACAACACTAGTTATGTGGTGAATTTCTCTAAACTATGAACAGGACAACATACTGTACATGGACTGTACAATGTACTGTACAATGTACATCAATACTATGTGTTTTCTATTTCATGCAGAGTCCTGGACCATGACACATACAGTGCCCATGATGTGATTGGAAAGGTATATATGCACAGTTGTAAAATAGATAGAACATATTATTTGTATAATTTTGTGAAATGGACATTCCTCCTTGTTATTTTCTGTTACATAACACAGTCTGTGTGAGTGTTCTAGCCAGCTTCAAGTTTTATCCTGTCATCTCAATTTCGTTTAATGTAACATCATGTTGAGTGCTGAAGGATGGACAGTGTAACAATCCAAGAGACGTCAGCGGGGCCCTGGTTTGCCGCCTGTATGAAAATGTTGAAATCTTGACCCTCTTAGATGCTTTTGTCCTGCATTTTGAGGGGCAAATTTGCTGGTAAAGTAAGAAGATTCCATCCATCTCCATATCTTTAGAAGCCAATTTCTATTTTTGTCCGTCAAAGATGACAGTTGGACAAAAGTTTTTTTCAGCCATGCAATATTCCATCAAACAACTTCTCAGAGTGGCACTGAACTGGTGTCCAGCAGATAGGGAGAGGGGAGACCGTGCAAATTGGAAAAGAACAGTCAGCAGTGTTCGAAATACCTTTTTGAGCACAGTGTACCACCTAGGGCACACAATTAAGAAAATCATGTTGCGTGATAAAACGGTGCTACTGCGTATTTCAAACACTGGTCAAGAAGGGCCTTTCAGAGATATTAGTTGCTTAATGGGGTGCAACGGACAGTAACAGATAACAGGCCTCCAGAAACTTTTTTTCCTATTGTCCCAGCATTGTCCCGAAAATAAATTTCAATTGTCCCAAAGTGAGGTCCCAACCTGTTTTTGGGATGTATGTATGACAAAACATTGTAACTTGAAGATAACTTTATTTTGCTTACGTGTACGTTCTTACACCCAGGCATGCTATAATTGCAGAATAGTCAAGAAATTTGGGTGGCTTTTCCAAGCCAAAAGCCAGGACGGTTGCCTGATCAATGAAAGTAGGGCTGACATTCTGAATCTGATGTTGATTATTTTTCAATTGTCCCAAAAATGTCCCAAATGTCTTTTTAGTTGTCCCAGCCTAAATTGTAGTGGTCAGTGGCCATCGGGACACTGTTAATTTCGAGCCTTGAGTATGTGGAAGACATGGATGACCCGCCTGAGTGGTTAAGATGCTGATGATGTGTATCATCCCTACAGGTGTATATAGATATCGACCCCCTGCTGACTAAAGACTCTGCCTCAGTTATGCAGGGCTGGTTCCCCATCTACGACACCATGCATGGTGAGTACAGCAGTCCTGACATTGGCTATGTACCAGACTATAGAAGTACCGGTAGCTCTTAGGCCACAGTCACCAGTTTAATTTGTTGGTTATTGGATTTTTTTAGAAAAAATATGAAGCGACGGGGCAAAAAAAAAATGATAAAAACAGATCTAGGCATCCTATTATAGCCCCAAATGCTATGATAGGAGCCATGAAGTCAACACAAAAGGCTGGGTTAATATTTAAACTATGAATTTTAAACTTTTCATCAAACCACTGCATTGATAGATGGAAAAACTGTATCAACTAGAAAGGGACTTTCTTCAACTGTTGGGTGCAAAATATGAGCATATTTGAGTTGATTCAGAACTAGAATCTTTTTTTTTTCTTGCAAATCAGAAAAAAATGAAGAGGCGAATCCGAGAACCAACAAATTAAATTGGTGTGGCCTTAGTAGTACAATGAAAATAAATGCTGGTACATGCATGTATGATTGTCGTTTCCCTAAAGGAATTGTAATTTCTCTGTTTCCTAGTTCTATGTTACCTGGAATTCCTTTTCATCTGGCTTGACTTTATATTAAATTCATACTGGAAGTGTTTGAAATAGCCCCCAAACAAGTTATGTGATTTGCTTTATTTATTTTTTTGGTACCAGTGACAAGTAAATAGTAAGAACCAACCTTGTTTGTTTGTTTGTTTGTGTCGCATAACCGGTAAACCGCCTTTAGGCATAACACACCAGTTTTGTACATGTACGCACATGTACAAGCTGCGTAAGACCGGACTGTAAGGTTTGAACCAATCACACCGGGAAGACCCCCTACTCTTTTCGATAAGTGCGGTGGGTTCTTTAACGTGTGTGGGGTGTGGCTCTCCCCAAACATGGGACCTCCATTTAACGTCCAATCCGAGGGACGTCCCTATTAACCGAAGCTAGGTACTCATTTCCACCTGAGTGAAGTGAGGAAAGTCGTGTAAAGTGCCTTTTCCAAGGGCACAAGATCAGTGACATGCCGAGGATTGAGCAGGATTCAAACCCGCGACCTCTTGGGTGTGAGCCAAACGTGCTACCGACTGTACCACACGACCCCAATCTACCCACTGCGCCACATGAACCTACTATGTATTATATGAAACAAGGAAGCGTTTTCTGTCAGCAACATTCACACTTTTGCCGCACAGATATCAGTATGCTATGGGGTAGGGTGGATTCATCTCACTACATTAAAAAAGGACTAGAAAATTGACTTTGATAATCCAGTTTTACTGCCATGAAGACTTGCTCTGGGTGCCTTTGACAGCCATATCTATGTATGAATGGAATGTAAATTATGATGTTTTGATATTACAGGAATCCGAGGCAGTGTGTACATTGTGGTGAAGGTGGATCTGTTCATCGACACCAACAGGTTCAGACAGTCATCCTGTGGAGTCCAGTTCTTCTGCTGTAAGTCTGAAAACAAGTACACGTGTAGCTGCAGGGCTAGAAATACTGGGTGCATGTAAACCTTAGTGCACCCAAATTTGGAGCTGTGCACCCAATTTTTTCTAATGTTTTCTTAGGTTTTCGTATATAAAGAATAAAAAAGATGTCAAATGTATCAGTATACAGCGTATTCTTAACATCCAAATGTCAGAAAAATAATGTTGTAGTAATAATTATTGTTGTAGTACTTTTCTTTAGAAATGAAACACAGTAGTTTTTGCTGACATTATACTTATTTCTTATACAGTATAGTAACTAATTATACTTATATGAAGGCCTACAAACAGTGCTGATATCTGAAAGTAGTGTAGGATTTGTCATTGATGACCATAACACTTGATTTACTGTATATAGGACATATCATGTTGTTTTATGAAGTGACTGATTGTTTCTTACTCCTCCCCAGCCCCCTCCATCCCGTATGGCATGTATCCTGTGGCTATTCTGGGGTTTGTGGAAGAACTGGTGGTAAATGATGATCCAGAATACCAGGTAACCCTTTCTACTCCAACATACATGTACCACTCAAAAGGTTGTACCATAGCAGAGGGATACCTCTAACCTTTTTGATTGTGATATCCTGCTAGCCTGTTATACATGTACCTTTCCCCTTATACCACATCTGTGGGAAAGGCAGTGTGCTACCAAAAAAATCACTTTCTGTTCACGTTAGCAAAAAGATGCACATGTTTGAGGGATTATTTGCGCACAGTGGTGGCAGGTGCAAGTTGTCAAACTATTTGTGTATGGTAGTGATAAGTTCGCGGTACAGAGGTGACCGCAACAACGTAAAAATTGTGATTTCCAGTGCTAACTTTAGTGCTAACTTTATTCAGTGCTCTGTGATTTGGGAACACTTTCTGCAAATACTGTACACATAATGCACTAATAATACTTGATATATATTATTTTGCATTGTATATGGTAAGGACATGTAACAAAACTCATGTTGGGGTTCAGGTCTGGATTCAAGTCCATTAAAATACATGTTTGTACATGTTAACGTTGTTTGCGCTGCACATCTTGGCAAAAACTATGGCCACATCCATGGAGACCAACACCAATCAACCCCTAGCCAGATTATATAGTCTGCAATATGCAGGTTACGCTTCATTGTTTCATATTGCAAATGTCTATGCAAAATGCAGACTGTAAGTTGATATTTCTAACACTGATACTTAGCGTACTTCATGTAAGTAATATGAAAGGGTGATCTCTCTCTTAGTTGAAAACTGTTGACAAGGTGACATGTAACATGTACTATACAGTACACGGTAAATGGAATAGAACACTGGAATGTTTGAGAATGTGATTATGTCCTTGGTTTGTCTGTGTTTTTCTGAACATACACCGTGTATTGTACCGTTGTTCAGTGGATAGACAAGATTCGGACTCCTCGAGCCTCAAATGAGGCCAGACAGAGCCTGTTCTCCAAGCTGTCAGGTAAGTCATTGGGGTAAACAATACATGTACTTCATATAAGCGTCATTGAAAAATTGATTTTGTTACCAAAACGTGTTACCAAAACAGAGCATCATAACAGAGCGTCCAAGGTCCCCGGACTATAGTTTTGACAGATACAAAAGTCTGCTCCAAAGAAGTATATATACATGTATCATTGGTTTATTTCAAAACACAAAATTCAAATCACAATTATGTACATATATAGCGCAATCACTTGGCAGCCTCTAAGGCTGAATTGTGTGATTTAAAGCGTTAGACAGTGAAGTAAGACACAATCAGCTATGCTGCCTGGGTTGCCAGTGTATTGTATCGTCACAATCAAATTAAATAAATAAAATAAAAAGAAGTAAAATCCTGGTCGTCATTCCGTGTCCGTAACAATCATATCATTAAAATCAAACATTTCACAGACTATTCATGATTTAAAATGTGAACAAGGTACGGTAATGTACTTCTGTTGTACCGCTCTGTGCGTGCTGGCAATTTGTCAAATTCCAGAGCCTCACACAAGACAACTTGATTGCCTGAATTTACGTTAAAGGCAATATCCAATGCAATTTTAGAGCAGCAAAACTTGATGTTTAAAGTCAATTCTGATCATTCTTCAAACGTAGTAAGTTGAGTCTGCCCTTTCTGTGAGGCAAAAATGTGATGTTACTTAAAATGGTTGCTTATTTTGTCTTGTAGGCTGGTTGTAACTGTATAATGGGCAGTATCAAAAAAAAATTAGTGTTAGAGATGCCTCATAATCATATAGCTAGTTTTTGGGTGCTTTAAACATATCTAGTGTGAAATGATGACAAAAATGCGTATAAATGGCAGTTGTAAATATCAATATCAGACAGATTTCCTCATCCGGACTGTTTATTCGTTTCTGTTGCCCTAGGATTGCATTGAATGCCTTTAAGTATTTTAGTCCCTCTAAATTTACCGTTAAGCGTTGCCAGGTTCCCCCCATGCAGACCCTTGATATCATATAATCAAATCAACATGGCCTAATATGATATTATTACAAACAGGATACATTGCTTAGAGATGGCTTTCAGCACCAAGGACAGGGATAGCTTCAGTTACTACCTGGACTTTTCGAAACAAAAATGGATAGAACAGTATGTAGGAGTGACTAAATAGGGAGGTTTTTAGCCAACATTTCTGACATCTTACTATGTTTACGAATTAAAGCAAAATCACTGAAAAACGTCCCATTTGTACAGAATACAACCCAATACTAGTACCCTCTTCATCATTTGAAAATTCAATACTCAGTTAAAATGTTTTCAATTACATATCAGAAATACATGCCCCCATGCCGAAAAACCCTGAATGGTGTTATTGTAGGTGTAATTGTCCTGTGTTAATGATGTGAAAAACCCTGAGTCGTGTTACTGTATGTTTAATGTGTTTCAGGTGAGCTGCAGAGGAAGATAGGACTGAAGGTACTGGAGATGGGAGGCAATGCTGTCATTGGGTAAGTCCAAAATGAAATTGTTCTAATCCCACATTCTTCTTCATTCAGATTGAAGCAAAATTTTTTAATCTTGCACAACTGAGAAGGGATTGTTTAAATGAAAACTTTTTCAATTTTCAATAAAGAAACTTCAAGGGTTTATTAGCAATGAAACAAGGGTCAGCACAAGCTGAACTACATATAAGCTAACCCACAACAAGACTGGCAATGAAAACATACATAATGGTGACAGTAGTGACAGACGTCTGGTTCAGGTCGTTGACCTTATTGGTTTGGAGAAGAAGAGGAAACAAAGCAAAAACAATATGTTTTCCTTTGGTAAACATAAATCAAAGTCCTGCAATAAAAGGAATAAAAGAAATTGAATTAAACGAAACAGTAGGAGCAGAACAAACATGATAGAAAACAATATATTTCCTCCTTACCTATGGTATGGAGTGAATTATGATAAATCCTTTGCTCCCGTCAGGTACAGACAGTGTTTTGACCTGGAGGGTGAGTCAGGTATCGTGGTGCGAGCCATCGGCACAGCGGCCCACCTGGCGCGGCTCCAGCCACCACCGGTCTCTCCTCACCAGTCTCCACCAGTCATCAAGGATGCCGTCAAGGAGTGAGTCGCCATTTCCATCATACATCTACATGTATTCTTCCTTAAAGGACTCTTAAACTCTGGTACAAGCAACTGATTGTACCTAAAGCCCGGACTAAGAGACTTTAATAGCAATTTCTTCATTGCGCTGTTGGCTTCTATAACAAGACAATTCACCAGTAGTGTTATAGAATCTAGCTAAATCCTACGTGGTAACCACATATTGTGTACAGATTTTAATGTCGAAAATTTTTGAAAGGTTTTAATATTGTGCTTGCCATGTTTCATGTGTATAATGAAGAGTGTAACAAATCATTGTTTTTAATGCATTATGCACTTATGTAATAAGGACGAAATTCGGGTTTTTGCCCACGAGAGCCTTACCGAATAAAATTTGAATTTGAAAGGGGAACAAGATGTTCAATAAAACCTGTCATTATATCATGCATGGTATGTCTGAAAAGTGATCTCCTACACTAAGTTTGCTAGTCCATCTTGTTTAGAGCGCTACTGGCCATAAAGTTGCAGCTAGCACCTAACGTTGACAAATTAATGGGGGGGGGGAAGGGGCATTACCGGGGGTAGTGTTCAGGAGGCCATATTCTACACCAATGTTCTGTATTGACATCCACATGTGTAGCAAGAGCCAACATTTCGATGACCACCTGTCAACTTCATCAAAACGTCGGCTCTTGTTAAACAAGTGGTTGTAAAAGAAGTTTTAAATTGCTGTTCAGTTGGATTGACCTAAGGCTTACTTTCCCAACTTCCCTCCCCCCAGGGCACCTGTACCAGAGGAGGGCACGGCCCCCCCTCCCTCCCCCACCAAACTCTTCTCCTCCCCCCTGCCCAAGGAAGTGGTGCCTCCCATCGGTCCGGCTGAGAGGGTGCGGCGCCAGTCGTCTGATTCTGACCTGAGCACGACACCAAAAGGTGCACAAAATAACCAATCTTCAGAACTGTACTGTAACAGTTTGTTTGTCTTATTCAGATATCCATTAGTGAATATATCTATATTCTTCCTGGAGCTCATACATGTGTAAATAGTACTTAATACAACAACAAAAATAAACTTGGGTGGAAACTTTGTTCTAAGACTTGTAGAATTGCCATTCTACTGGTAGAGAGGATGAGGTCAATTGCTATTATAACTTAACATTGTCCAACATATCCTACAAGTTAAACATTCAATCACAATACTGGTAGCTGCAGTACTGATGATAAGATAGTCATAATAACATTTAGTAATTTCTGAGTTTTCCAGCTTACAGCATGGTCTTATTTCTTAATTCAAAACAATTTTGTATTTATTTATTACGTCAATGAAGGTTAAACATCCAAGTTCATGTAAAACATTATGTGAAACAAAATAAATCAAGCAACCGGATAAGTTTTCGATAGCCAGTCACTGAGGTAAGATAGCAGATGCTATCTTCTCAGAGAATTTATTCAGTTGCTGGATTTACTTTGCATTATGTAGTTTACATGTTAGTCTTAATACCTTTAACATGATGCTTGACAGAACCTGTCAGCATCATGTTAGTAAAGCATCATGTTAGTATATTCCCTAACCCAACACTTAAAAACACTTTGAGCCTTTCTTGTTCGTCCGTCCGCCTGACTGCCAACTGCAGGATTTCGCAGAAGAGGTAAAGCAGCATAACTCTTCCCCAGGGCTCGGGATACGGCACTGTAGAGCATCAGCTATGGTGTAAAAAAAAAAAAAATTTAACGCCTCTCAGTGGCCAATATGAGATGTTTTCACATTGGCGCACCAAATCCGTAAGGTGTTTTTGGCACCCTGACAGACAGATTAGCCTAAGAGGCTCGGTGGGCGTCACTCCACCGTACAGGTGGGGAAGTCGTGTAAAGTGCCTTTCCCAAGGGCACAATGTCGGGCCACGGTGAGTATCGAACCCAGGACCTCTTGGTTCCGAGTCCAACGCTCTAACCGTTGCGCCACCGACGCCACCTAACTGCATGTGGTGTAGGGCACTGGAAAACATTGACAGAATGTACTGTACCTGCGCAAAACCTGTTACATATTGTGCATAGCACTTGAGCAGAATGTCTCGTATTCCCATATCTACCAATGGCATCTCCTCTATAGTTTTCAAATGTTGTGTAGGAAAAGAAGAACTTTACTGCACAACAACTCACTATCTATGATTTGATTATGGCGACGACTATGAAACATGAAAAAAGATATCGTCTGCACCAGGCAAGATTCTGATGCAATGCAGACATCCATTGTAAAGTCTTGGTTTCACACAGGTGCAGTACATTCTGTCGATGTGCTTTTGTTGACCATTGAACTCTTGGTCACGTGACTTGAAAGATGGCACCCAATTCCTAGTTTTTGTTGTTTTGTGATGTCTTTGACTTGCGCGTGAAGTGGATTAAAGTGAGGGAGAGTTGCGCAATGTCGTTTTTGTATCTAAGGGATCACCAACAAAGTAGTTACAAGGTGGCCCTTATGTAGAGGTGGTTACAAGTACAGGTTTGACTGTATGAAATTGTTTTTGTTTGCAGTTGCATTCCTCTGAATATTATTGCAATGTATTGGACCATCTTCATGTTCTATAGCTAAACCATCGCTGATGCTTTACAGTGTAGGTCCACAAAAGTACATACAAGCACAAAGCAAATATTTTCCAAGTCTACTGGTGGTATTTTGAGCCCTGCCCTTCATTCTGTCCGTCTGTCTCTTGTTTCTCAGCTTTTCCATTGGTTTGGATTTGTGTCTCACAATAACGTCTTTTCTCTCTCTCCCCCTCCTGTCTTCTTTCTTCTTGAACGTGTGTCTTTATTTGTCTTGTCTGTGTCACGTTGTGCATCTGTTCTGCCGTTTATGTGTGCATGTGCTGCTGTCCAATCCACGTTCTGTGTTTAAAACTGTTTCATTGACCATTCTGCATCGCATTTGCCTGGCGATTCTGATCCAAAACTTCATGCCGCTTTTATGACATGCTAATTTCCTCTTCATCATGTCTTCTTCTTCATGCTCTATTCATGCAGTGGAAGACACTGAATCACAAGTCTTTTCACCCCCGCCAAAACTCACCCTCACCACACCCCCTCCCCACGACTGCATCGTGTTTGTCACCGCCCCCTCTCCGCCTGACGCCGACCCTTTTCCCACAGTTCCTCTTCGCCGCACGCCCTCGCCCCCCGCGGCGGTCGGCAGGCAGTACTCCCAGCCCGTCACGCACAAGGAACGTACGCGCTCCTCCACCCCTCCCCTCCCCGCCGCTCACCGCCGTGTCTCCACGCCCTACTCCTACCTCTCCGGCTCCCCTCCCCTTGTTTCCGCCCGAAGGAAAGAATCTCTGTCGTCCAACTTCCGTCTGTACCGAACTGAGTCGTCCGAGTCTGACTTAAGCACAGGTGGGACCTAGACCCGTGCATGGTAGAGGCTTGGAATAAGCCAGGACAAAAGCCCACTACAAGAGACAATAAGTTATTATTATAAGTTAAATGCTGAAGAATATTGCTGATTTAAAGTGTGTCCCTATTTTGCACAATCTTACAACACAAGTTTCTGTTTGGGTGCTCCTGTAACTACCATCATATGTAGTAACTACATATTACTAGTATACTACATGTAGTTTGAACCTGGCTAAGACTTTTTGTGTTGCATTGTTTACAAGGTTCAATTTATATCTCAAACATTTAGACGACACACCTCGAGCTGCTGTGATGGGTACAGGCAAAGTCTAGAAGAATCACAGCCATCTTTCCAAGACAATTGTCTCTTGTACTGGGCTTTCCTGGTTCTAAAAGCAAGCTAGTAATAACCAGGTAGCATGCAGCAGACAGTTTGTTAAAGAGCATCTTGGGTTCCTGAAGCCAGCATGCAACTGTGCCTCCCCCACATGCCTACACTGTTCCTCTGTGTGCCTGCTGCACAAATCTACTTCATGTGGTCTCAGCAAAATGCACCTCTAAAAGCACTGCAAGTACATGTACACAAATTGCAAATGGCTATGCGTAGAAAGTGTTGCACCTGAGTGCATTAAGTTATCAGGGCTACAGTCAGAAAAAAACAACAACATTAATTTTGCCACATCAGTTTGAATGCTGTTAGAGATTGATTTCTTAAAAGCACTCTCATTATTGTTGGTATTGATGCTGCTTAAACTAGCTAGGTTCTCAGTTGGCTGTTTTAAAACCATGATTGTCAGTGGAAATAACATGACATATTGTTGTGTTAAAGATATGAGAAATTAGGACCTGGTCTTATGTAAGAAAATAAATTGTACCAGTATTGTACCATCAAATTTATGTCACAATTTAAGCAGTCTTTGACAACCCTGTGATGCACCAATTGCCAGTCTGAGAATGTCCCTTGTATTTGTGGTTTCCCTGAGCACCGACTGTGGTGTTGCTGTCCCTTGTGCTGATTGTCTTGTTGCTGTCCCTAGGACTGACCTTGCTGTTGCTGTCCCTACTACTGAAGTAGTTGTTCCTGTTCCTAGCACTGAAGTTGTTGTTGCTGTCTGTAATACTGAAGTTGCTGTTGCTGACCCTAATACAGAAATTGTTGATTCTGTCACTAGTATTGTAATTGTTGTTGCTGTCCGAAGTACTCAATTTGCTGTTGCTGTCCCAAGTACTGAATTTGCTGTTGCTGCCCCTAGTACTGAATTTGCTGATGCTGTCCCTAATATTGAAGTTGCTGTTCTGAAGAACAAACGGCACCCTTCAGCTCCACATGTTTTTGCCACTACCGCAGTAAAAAAAATATATTGCTGTCTCTGGTGCTGAATTGGTTGCTGTTGTACACCACTCGGTCTCATTGGATGGATGTCCCCATTGTCCCTAGTGCTAAGGTTACGGTACCACAGGTGTCATTGCCTTCCCCAGCTCAGGATGGGACATGTCCCTGGTGCTGAAGTTTGACTTGTTCTGTACAGCCTGTAGTGTAGAGTGTACATGTCCACTGTTGTGTGTCCTGAGTGTGGTGCATGATGTCTCTGTTACAGGAGGGAGTGTGGGCAGTAGTGGCAGCAGCGGGGGGAAGGCCACCATGATACAGAAGCTCATGTCCCAACAACCCAGCCTGGATGTCATGGTAAGGAAGCTCACAATCTTTCAGGGCAGATACCACCCTTACATGTGGTCATTGAAGGCTATAGTTGAATATGCTTTAACAAGGACTCATGAAAGTACTTTCCCATATTTATACCAGCTTTGCATTCCTGTGTTTTAGTTGCATTTTTATTTTTGCCCGGAATTTTTTTTTATTTGCCCGCGTGCACTAGTTTGAGGCTGTTCAGAGGATGTCATCCATAAAATTAAGTCAGTGTGGACTTAGACCATGTATGGTTGTGTGACAGGGGCTTGAATGATGTTATATTTCTCCATCAGGAGTACCCATTCTTCACCCTGCGGTCCTTCCAGCCTGGGTTCCTGCAGTCCCTGGGAGGAGTGGTGTCTGCTCGCTCTGTCAAACTGTTGGACAGGATCCACAACCCAGGTGGGGCATGGCAACACATCGACTAACAGAGAAAACCACAGCATTGTACGTTGTTGACAGCTGTACTGCTTTCCAACACAACAAACAAACAAACTCTTTTTGATAGGTGCAGTGTGGTCTTTAAGTTTCTCCAAGTGTGGCTGTCCTTCAATGTACAGACATGTGACCATGTCCTGACCAGTTGGTCATTCAAACCTGAGAAAGGCTTTAGCATGAAAAGTTGGGAATTTGGAGATACATGTACCTGCTTATTGTGTTGGGATCACAGTTAAGCTGTTTACAACATTAGCTTAAAAGAAAGCAATGACAATGAAATACAACACTTCCTGAAAATAGGCATTGTTCAATGATCAAGACGTTTGGACAAAACGTACGCTGATGTTAGGAACATCATACAATCATGTATCAATCATCCTTCCAGTTCCTGATTTCTGCAGCCAGATAATTAAATTGACTACGTGGCAGTGACGTCATGGCAAGCATAGCAGCCCGTTAAGAAACTAGCATGTTTGACAATTTTCAGGAACAGTACTTCCTTGTCATTTTTTCATGTCATCTTTAGGCCACACCAATTTAATTTGTTGCTTCTCGAATCGCCGTGTCCATTTTTTTCCAATTTGCAAAAAAAAAAAAAATTTTTTTTTGGTTCTAAATTAACTGCAAAATGTTCAATGAAGACATATTTTGTCCCCAATGGTTGAAAAAAGTCCTTTTCTTCCTGGTTCTTAAGTTTTTGGACAATATTAAACAATGCAATTTTGTTTCATTACACGTTCAAAATCTATTGTTTGATTATAAACCAGCCTGGTATGTTCACTTCATGGCTCATATTGTAACATTTCTGGCCATCATGGGATGTCTTGGCCTGTTTGTTTTTTTCGCCATGTCACTCCTGATTTTTTCTGAAATAATCTGAGGAACAACAAATTAAATTGGTGTGGCCTTAGTTCTGATATTGTACATTGGTTGACAATAATTTCTATTGGTATATTATGTACATCTTGCAGTATGGAATGCTGATTGTGTATTAGCTCAGAAGGTCCTTCTTGATTTTGTGGTTTGCTATGAAAACTTTAATAGCATGGCTAATATATATTTGTGGTACTTGTTTCGAGCATAGTTATAAATCTTGTGTTGATTGTTGTTTTAACTCCTAACCCAGAGACGACTTACTTATCAGCACTTAGATGAACAGTTTTTTTTGATATAATAATGGTTAGTACATGTATATCAATCAAGTTTGAAATCAATTCCAGCATGCAGTGACTAACGTTACGGTTACCCGTAATAACATATTTGTGTAAGAATTATGATGATACTGAAGCATCTTGGAGATTTTGTTTTGCATATTCTTAGAAGGAAGCAGATGTGATATGGAGAATGTTTTTGTCGAGAGAAGCCTGATTCTTTTTCCTAGTTAACAAAAGTTGTAACCACCACCTGTACATGTACCCTGTCCATTCTGTTTTGCAAGCAGTCCTTAAATCAAAATCAGGTAACGTGCCGGAAAGTTTTTCCAGGGAGTTGCTTTTCTCTTCCTTTTTCTCACTCTTCACTGTCACCTTGGTGGAAATTCTCATAGCATTAAGGATGGCAACGAGTTTCGGAGGAAAGGATTTTGTATGAAGTCGCTCTCATCGTTTTGAAGATTGTTAGAGAGGCTTAAAATATAGCTGAACAAGACACTACACTTGATATGGCTGATATCTATAAAAATCATATTGCACAGTTTTTGGTGTACACATTGGTGCAGTGTTCTAGCCAGCATCCGTCTAAATTTGACAGAATTTTGCTGCTCATGACAGACATTCCCTCTTCTTTGATGGACAAAAATCTGCATGTACATAGAAAGATATAGAATGTCATTAAACTAAGCTTAGTGTATCAGAAAAATTTCAGTGGCTCAAGATTTCAAAATTTTCCTGAGAAAGTATGCCCCCAGACCCTCCTAGGAGTCTGTAACTCCTTGTGCCTTCGGTGTCACGATGTCAAATCAAAGAAAATGTAGGAAAGAAAAAGAAATTTCAGGCTGGCTAGAACACTGCATTGAAGCCACGGCAAAAGTCATTTTCTTCACACTCTTAAAAAAAATGTCATGACAAGTTTCTTATACGATAGTCTTTCTGCAGGGCAATTCACAATTGGTTTCAGTGTCAAATGCCCTAAATCTCTGTTGGTGATCAGTCAGTCCTTAACACAGATGTGTACCTGCATGTTTTTCATTTCCGAAACCACAAAGTTTGTACAGTTGTTTTTTTTACCTTCTGCAAGTCAATTTTGGTCTTTGCTGTTAGAGGTTGAACATTTTGAGAGTCTTGCTATCCAACAAGACACTTTCTGTGCATGTACATGTAAATGAATTGCTGTTTTTATGTTTTCCCAACTGAAGTTAATGTCTTCTCTCACTTATAGATGAGCCTGAGACCAGAGATGCCTGGTGGATAGAGTTACGACAGGAGATTCGATCTCATGCCCACGCGCTGGGCTGTAATGCTGTGGTCGGGTACAGTGAGTCCACTAGTATATGGTAAGTTTTTTTTTGGCTGCCTTTCTAGGAGTTAGGTAGCTTGCTTTGTTATGATTTTTACCTCAATGACATGTCATGGAGGTTATATTTTCAGTTGCATTTGTCATTCTGTTGGTCAACGAGATAACTCAAGAACGGCTGGATGGATTGGTTTCAAACTTGGTAGGTTGGTAGGGTGTGGCGAAAACTGGAAATGATAAGATTTTGGGCCCCCTAGTGGCTTAGTAAAAATCATCTTTATTAAGTTTTTGACAAACATACAAGACGAACAGTTAAAACGCCCAGGTCAATCCCTTAATATAAGTTAATAAATTAGATATGAACTCACGGGACGCAAGGTAAGTATGCATGGGTCGGACTATCTTGACGCCAAAACTGCAGTTTAAAAATGGTGATTCATTAGGTCTATTCAATATAATAGAAACCCCAAACCCCAAGTTTTTGGCATGCTATAGAGGCTAGCCAATTAATATATACTGCCCTTGTCCCCACAGAATCTGCTTTGAGATTAGGAAAGGCCCTCCTACAATAAAAAAGAAACTCTTGAGAGTTAAGGGAGCTCAAGAGACACAGTTGTCAAAGATGAAGAAAGACTGAATATTATTAAATGCAGCTGCAGTCAGGACTTTTACTGTAGATACAGAACCTCCAAAGACCAGAATTATACCATCCATAATTTATGCACCATTTTTTAATGAAGAGATGGACAAACCGTTTAAAACATGACTTTTTATTATATATGATGACAAAATGGCATATCCTTCACAATGATCAGATGCATCTAAATTGGCCTCAATCAGTTCTTCTATGACAAATTCTGACACACCATTGTCTAAAATTGTATGCCCTTTAGTGTGATGATTTTACCTGTTCTATCAGAGTTCATATGAACTTTGGAATAGAACCGGTATTCCATTCGTGGTTATTTTGGGCCAAAAGAATAGAACAAGCTTCCATTTGAAGTCATCTGAGGTCATTTGGATGTTTCAATACAGAAATGTACTTACTAGTGGGGGTGGCGCAAAATATGTTTTCTTTTCTTTCGCTCAAAATTCACATGTATTGACATGGTCTTTATTTTGTTATGTACTGCTAAATAAATTGGGTGATGACAAGACGGTAAAAATTTCTATTCAACAAGGAAACGTGCTACAAATGTCAGCAAAAAGAGTCAACTCCCCTGCAAATGGTTTGCTCCGGGCACACTTGTGAGAATAAAACACACCTGGCAATACTTGTATCATGCTAACTGTGACATTATGGTGTCATAATCAATATGGAATGGTGGCTTCTGATTGGTCAACGCCACCTGGCTATATGATAATATGTACATAAAACCATGGCAGGTCCTTCCATGTAATCTGCAGGGCTCGAACTTAACGATGTCCCGATGTCCCCTGGCCACTAAAATTTCGGCCGGGACAACTGAAAAATCACTTTGGGACATTTTTGGGACACTGGAAAAATAACGAACATTCACAATCAGAATGTCAGCCGTTCATACGTTTGCCAGGCGCGCAACCCATTTTTGGGCCTCACCAAAAGCCGCCGAATTCGATATACACTCAGCTGAGCAGCGTGTGTGGCACCCGTGTACGCATGTGGCCACTATTTTGTCGCCCCGCCCATCGCCTTTGATCCATTGCAGCCCGCCGCCTTGGCGCCACTTTCCCACGCCAGTTCCCAGACATTCTATCCATGTAAACAACATTCAACCAATCACAGCTTGCATCCAATCAAGGCATCTGCCATATATGGCGAACTGTAACTGTTTAATGTTCGGATATTTCCGGAGATGCTCGGGAGATCAGCTGACAATGCCAAATATAGTGAACCGGCAAAGCTCGGGAATGTACGGTGTCTTTCGGTAAACTTCGCCTAGTTTCCCGCGAAATGACGAATGGAATGCCGAAAACAGCCGAAATCAGAAAATTTGAGAGTCATGGCCGGCATGGCACAGAGGAAAATTACCTCTTTTTTCTCCTCGCCGCGAGCGGACCCGGCGTCGAATGCAGTCAATGCTGTCGATCCTCAAAGACGTTCAGGATCATCTCAGTCTGACGGCGTGGTTTCAACAACTGAGAGTCAGCCTCCAGATCGTACGGCCGGTACGAAAGAGGGATGCGCCGACGGAAGGGGGGAGGGGGGCTTGATTCAGCCCGATTGCCAACCAGGGCCTTCAGACGCGGGAAACGCCAATGACAGTCCTACTGCTTCCAGTCATGAAGGGGACTCTGACATGTCTGATGAGTCTGAATCAGAAACCCTCACGGACAAGCGGCCTTCGAAGAAGTCTTCGGTAATTTAATTTTTTTTCCCACTCCAATATTATTGACAAGTACGTTAACGTTAAATATTGTCAAATAAATGTTTTTTCTTAACTTTAAAAAAAAGGAAATTTCCATACTAGTCACAGTCTATACATTTTTCATAGATTTAGTACCTACAATATAAGGCCTTGTTCTTTGACCTCAATCTAATTTCAATAAACTGTTGTAAATGGCCAAGGTTATTGTTCTTTTAATTTTGTGACTCAGTAAATGTGTATTACTGTTTGTATTTTTTCTGCTTTCTACAAACTTGTATGTTTTTATCTTTTTGTCAGAAATAAATTGATTAATTAATACATTGATTGAACTTTATCAATTTAGCTTCAATTGTCTTTATTTGGTACTTTGATTTCACTTTAGGACACAGTGCCACCTTCTCGGAAATACGAGGCTAAGAGGAAAGTGCCACCTTCTCGGAAATACGAGGCTAAGAGGAAACGATGCTTCTTGGAAAAGTGGAGGACAGATTATGACTTTGTTGACTATGATTATCAAGCAGAGATGACGTATTGCAAGAAATGTAGGGCCATGCCCACATTGGCAAAGGGCAATGCCCTATTCCACGGTGTAACTGGTGATAAGGTTCGAAGAAGAACACTCAAAATCCATGCCAAATCCTTGACACATGTCAGGATTTTGAGTTTACTGTTACAGCCAGAAGGGAATCTCGTGACCTGAAGGTAGACTGGAGAGCCTCTCTCAGCAACGAGATGCTGAACCACCTGCTTCATCTCCAGTCTGACTTTATTTGTTTCATACTGGAGAAGCCTCTCTCGCAACAAGATGAGTTCATGGGTATTAGTATATCTCCACTAGAACTCTCGTGCTCAAATTGTTCAGGTCTCCCAATTGTCCCCTGCATGAATCTCTGCCACAAGGTACAAGATGTAAGATGCATGTATTGCCGACTCACAACTACCTTCAGGTCACGAGATTCCAGTACTATATTATACTGCATGTATTACAATTCACAAATATTTACATTTACTAGACAAAAAGTTTTACATAAGAAAAAAAACATTTCTTTCCTTCCACTTGTAATGTGCAGGCTACAGCAAGTGGCCCCTGTAAAGTGTGCATACTGCATGCTGCACACTGCAGTACTATATTATACTGCATGTATTACAATTCACAAATATTTGCATTTAC
Source organism: Branchiostoma belcheri (assembly GCF_001625305.1). Classification (NCBI taxonomy): domain Eukaryota; kingdom Metazoa; phylum Chordata; class Leptocardii; order Amphioxiformes; family Branchiostomatidae; genus Branchiostoma; species Branchiostoma belcheri. The sequence continues at coordinate 412,525 of NW_017803124.1, read as the reverse complement.
TAGACAAAAAGTTTTACATAAGAAAAAAAAACATTTCTTTCCTTCCACTTGTAATGTGCAGGCTACAGCAAGTGGCCCCTGTAAAGTGTGCATACTGCATGCTGCACACTGCAGTACTATATACTGCATCATGTATTACAATCCACAAATATTTACATTTACTAGACAAAAGGTTTTACATAAGAAAAAAACATTTCTTTCCTTCCTTCCTTCCACTTGTAATGTGCAGGCTACAGCAAGTGGCCCCCTGTAAAGTGTGCATACTGCATGCTGCACACTGCAGTACTATATACATGTACTTCCACTTACACAGAACATACACAAACAACATACACTAGTCTAGGTGCTCTGGCCTCCTCATGCGACGACCACTATTCCACCATCTCAAGATTGCAGCTTCAGCATTATACTCAGATACAGCATGCAGTATAGTACTGCAGTGTGCAGCATGCAGTATGCACACTTTACAGGGGCCACTTGCTGTAGCCTACACATAACAAGTGGAAGGAAAGAAAATGGAAAGAAAGTTTGACAAGAACTTTGGTTTGTCTTTGTTACATTTGTCGGCACAATAAACCAGCCAAGACAAGTTTCAATTTGAGTTGATTTTGTGTTTATTTCAATTGACAATTAGCTTACACAGCAATACTCAGCTTTATTGTTGTTGTAATACATACTTCCTGAAAACCAGTTTGGGACAGTCCATCCTCACTTTGGGACAGTTGGAATTTATTTTTGGGACAGTTCTGGGACAGTAGGGAAAAAAGTTAAGTTCGAGCCCTGAATCTGTAAGCAGGGTTAGATAAAATTACCGACCGACCAACCAATCAACCATCCCTGTTTATTGTACATCAACAATCAATAATTACCTTTTCTGAATCTGTTACGTCTTTCAGAGCCTATGGACGTCCTGAAAAACATAAATAAAAAATAATAAGAAGAATTATCAGGCATGAGCTGTGGAATAGTTTAATCAGACATGGTTTGTGACAGGAGCAATGATTGTCTGCCGCTTATTCTGATGGGTCCTTAAGCTGTGTCATGTTTACTGGATGGAAGGGTTTCAGGAAATAGTGAGGATACAATAAGTACCTGGAGCAGCCTGGCATATGAAGTTACACAAACGGTAGCAGCTTAAGTCGTTCCACTTGTCTTTGAAGGGTTGGGAATAAAGGACGCAATCTTCGTTGCTGCCCCCACCGTTGTTTGGTTCTTCCGGACTCCAGGAGCTGTACGGTCCAAGTGCAGACCCGTCCACCCACTCAAACCTTCCCTCTACGCGCCGATCGTGCAGGCCGATCCAGAAGTCACTAAAGCTCACGGACTTGTACAGGGAGATGAGGAAGGCGTTGGTCTCAGCGTCTCGGGGCATGGCGAGGGTGCCGCCGTCTGCACGACAGGCCGCGGCCGCATCATTGAAGGTCTTAAGTTTGTTGAAGGCCTTAAAGCAGATTTCATGCCACATTGTGTAACCTTCGGGACAGGATGCTGGAAAACAGGTTTTGTATAAAAAACATGCACAGGATGTTGAAAGTAATGAATTATAGGCTTCATCAACAATAAATCTACCCGAGAGGTTGTAGTCAATAGCGAATATTGTAACACATGCAAACACACACACACACACACACGCGCGCGCGCACACACAATACACACACGCACACACACACGTGCGCGCGCACACACACACAAATACACACATACACAACACACACACACACACACATGTACACGCATACACACACACACACACATAAACACCCACAACACACACACACTCGTGTCCCATATTACATCTTATCCAACTATTGATGGTGGTAAATAGACTAACATGAAGAGCCAACATAACAGCTGAAAACCAATTTACGTGAAGTCTCGTGAAGACGCTTCTCCAAGGTGGCGGTTTGGCTTCGCTTGTTGTCGTGTTTTGCGGCGTCAGCAGTGGTGCACAGTTGGCTTAAGTTGTCTTGGTCGCGCTTCAAGGTGTCAACAGTGGCGGACATGTCGTCTTTGTCGCGCTTCAAGGCGTCAACAGTAGCGGACATGTCGTCTTGGTCACGCTTCAAGGCGTCAACAGTGGCGGACATGTCGTCTTGGTCACGCTTCAAGGCGTCAACAGTGGCGGACATGTCGTCTTGGTCACGCTTCAAGGCGTCAACAGTGGCGGACATGTCGTCTTGGTTGCGCTTCAAGGCGCCAACAGTGGCGGACAGTCGTCGAAAGTCGTCTTGGTCGTGTTTCACAGTTGTTGACAAATGAGATATTTCCTAGAAACGTATTTACGTACATCAGAATACCGAACGTAAGGAACAAACATACCAAAAAAGCAGCAAATTAGTTTTTGTACCCTCTTAAAAAAACCAAATGAGACTTGGACAAAACAGCTGAACTATGTACAGGCTTTGTGGTACAAGACTGTTACCTGTTTGTTGCTGAACGTCAGAGGGGCGAGTCCCACGGCGACTAGGCTCAGTAGCACGGCGATGCTGGCGGCCAGACAGCTGCGGCGGGCGCAGAGGAAGCTACAGACACCACGGCGGCGGCTCGCTCCACCCGGATACGAGCGGTCTGGTAGGAAAAAATACTCCGCTCAGGTTATTGTTTACGTCAACATTTATGCAATGCCATATTGATTCTCAGTTTGAACAAATTTACAAATGTGATGAGTATGAAATACCCATAATTGACCACTAGGGTAAAATAATATCATACAATGTATTGTGTAAATCAGATCCTCATTTGCATAATTGGTGCCTGTTAATGTTCAAACTGCCATACATATGCTATAAAATGTATGTATAAAATTTCCATTATAAAAAGCAATTAGATTAAAGGATTTTCTCATTTCTTATGCATATTTAAAACGTCTTACCTGGCATGTCGGCGTACGTGTGGTCGAGTGTGTTTTCATCGTCGTTTGCACGTGCCTGGTGATCAGTCTGGGGTTGGTCCATGGGTGGGTCGTCTGGACGAAAAAAATGTAATGTAGTCAACTGTAAACAATATTGGTCATTTAACATACAAGATAGGGAATATAAACGATTTACCTGAACTAGAGGTGCTCATAGGGTTGAATATTTTCGCAGCAGCATTCGCAAGTGATCGCCAATACGGCTGCCGCATACCTGTGGCGCCTACAGAATTAAAAACAAACAAACTGAAATTTAAATGCAAACAAGCAAACAAACAAAGAAACCATTCTTGAATAATTTGGGGCCTTTAATACAAGGTAGAAGATGCAAAAAAAAAAAATTGAATAAAAACTGTAATCAATTTACCTGCATTTGAGACATATATAGGGTTGGGTATTTTGGCAGCGGCGTCCGCACGTGATCGCAGTGACTGAGGCTGCTGCATGGGTGTGGTGCCTGGGACAAGAAAATTTAATTAGTCATCTGCGAAAAATTAACACCAGTAAAATGAAAAACAAAATCATAAACTCTGTACATGATTTACCTGCATTGGAGACGTACATAGGGTTGGGAATTCTTGCAGTGGCGTCCGCACGTGATCGCCAATAAGAGTCAGACCCCCGCATGGGTCTTACACCTGAAAAATTCATACAGGAAGACATTGTGTTTATCTTTGCCTAATGGTCAAATAATTAAAACTGAGCCAGAATCATTTCAGAATTGAAAAAAAAAGTTATTAATATAAGGAATAAAAATACCTAAATGCTAGACAGTAATTTGATACGGGATGTTAATAGCAATATCCACTGTAAAAGGCAGGTATGAAAAGCGCCGGTTACCTGCAGATGTGTCCTGGTCTTCCAGCTGCTTGTCAGCAGCGCCGTTACCATGGCGGACACGCCCGCATGAACCACTCTGCTGGCCGTGGCTGTCGGGGCCGGAGACAGGCAGACGGACAGCCTTTCCCTGCCCGTCCATTTCGACCGTACTGTGCACACTGTACTGTCGCGCAGTGTATAACTGTTTTCAAAAATCATGAATATAGCAAATAGTACCTTAATTGGTCTGACTAAGTATGCTTACTTTTACCCTTATTTGGGAGAATGACGTGGCATCAGGTGATGCGGTGGCGTTTTGTTTTTCTGCAAGAGCCAGACTTATTTTCGTGGAAAAAGGAGTTAATCTGGGAAACATGAAAAAAAATTAAATCCATTTACACATACTTGAGAGCTCTTAATGTAGTCTCGTGACTTTTTCAGACATGTGCGCATTCACCAACGTTGCCATATACACATGCATGTAGCAGAGACGCCTGAGACACCCAGTTATAAATATAAATACCTTCTCT
>NW_017803124.1:397728-408245 GCF_001625305.1 Branchiostoma belcheri | reverse complement strand
TTTTTTTTGGGGGGGGTTCTTTGTTTTTTAATAGCATTTTTAATAAAAAATGTTTTTTTTATTGCATTTTTAATAAAAATGTTTTTTTTTATTGTCCAAACAGTACCCGTGCAGTCGCAGCCTTTATACGGCTGAATTGATGCAGGGTATCACATAATAATCAATACAAATCACAACAATTACAACAATCAAATAATACACAATCATGATACACATAATATTTGACATGTTCCACAATTGTTTTTAATAAAAATGTGGAACTGTCGCAAGGGTCTGTGCGGCTGCCATTCGGCGCCACAAGGTGACCTCAATACGACTTTCCCCAACCGAAGTTAGGTACCCATTCACACCTGGGTGGAGTGAGGAAAGTCGTGTAAAGTGCCTTTCCCAAGGGCACAACGTCGGGGCGCATGTTCAGACATGTCCCAGGTACGACTCGGAATGGAACCCGGGTCTCCCCTGTTCATAGTCGATTGCTCTAACCACTACACCACCCGATGCTACACTGGATTTTTTTCTTCATTTTTGGCGCGGGGTTTCTTTTTTGCACTGGCAATTTTTTCAGCCCGACACAATATATATAGGGCCCCGGGGACACATGCACAAGTCTAATAACTATGGGTGATTGGTTTAATGGCCTGTATCTTTAGACCTGCCACCTAAAGTTTGATCTATGTAGCCTGGGTACCAGATTGTACAGGACAATTTCTAGGCTCCAGGGCCAATATGCTAGCCTGGGTGCCAGACTGTTTCTAGGGCCAATACTGTAAAGGTCCGGGATTTCTCGGCTACAAGGCCAACATGCTAGCCTGGGTGCCAGACTGTTTCCAGAGCCTACACATGCCAATTTCTCAGCTTCAGGGCCAACATGCTATCCTGGGTGCCAGACTGTTTCCAGAGCCTACATGTACACATGCCAATTTCTCAGCATCAGGGCCAACATGCTAGCCTGGGTGCCAGACTGTTTCCAGAGCCTACATGTACACATGCCAATTTCTCAGCTTCAGGGCCAACTTGCTAGCCTGGGTGCCAGACTGTTTCCAGAGCCTACACATGCCAATTTCTCGGCTCCAGGGCCAACTTGCTAGCCTGGGTGCCAGACTGTTTCTAGGGCCTACACATGCCAATTTCTCTGCTCCAGGGCCGACTTGCTATAGCTTGGATGCCAGACTGTTTCTAGGGCCTACACAGGCCAATTTCTCGGCTCCAGGGCCGACTTGCTATAGCTTGGATGCCAGACTGAAATTCAACTAAACTAACACGGCGGTGCATGATATCTACAGTGAGATCATCTACCAAGCAGATCTTTGAAGGGTGCTGTATACATTTTCCTGTATTCTTTGCTATCATCATTACAGACTTTACCTTGTTGTTGCCCTTCCAGTGATGAGCTGATTGTGTTGTCAGCTGCCGGCACAGCTGCACTTCTCAACCTCAGACCAGAGGAAGCCATATTCAACAAAGGTGCGGGTCAAAACAAATTTCAAAGCTACTTTTTCTGTTCTTTCACTGATGTTGCTAATGGGAGCAATCCTAAGTCTGACACTTTTGTTAAAATAAGATTAGATCTTGTGACAGCCATGTCCAAGATGAAAACTATTAATATTAATATCTATATCTTTAATTTAATGGTAGCAGTCTGTGCTGTTGATTGACAGCACACAAAAGTAACCAAAGGATTTTGACTCGAGTTCTAGTGGATTTTAGGATCCCTCCTGTTATCCAATTTGTTTTGTTGGTTCTCGGTTTTGCATCTTCATTTTTTCTGATTTGCCAAAAATAAAGATTCTGGTTCTGAATCAACTCATAAATGCCTCATATTTTGCACCCAACAGTTGAGGAAAATCCCTTTCTTCCTAGCTCCCACGATTTTTCCATCTATCAATGCAGTGGTTTGATTAAAAGTTCAAAATTCATTGTGAAATATTAAGTTAAACCCAGCCTTTTGTGTTGACTTCATGACTTCTAATTGTAGCATTTGGTGCTATAATACCATGCCTAGACCTGTTTTTATTTCTATTTTTTTTTGCCGCTGCTTCATATTTTTTAATGAAATAAATCAGAGAACGAACAAATTAAATTGGTGTGGCCCAATCATTGTTTTTAAAAAACACACCTTGCACACTGGAATTCCAAAGTTTGAACTAGTTAAAAAAAGTATGTGTCCACTCACTCACTCACTCACTGTCCGGCTTATCGTCTGTTGTTCCCCGTCTTCCGAGGGTTAGACGTGCTTGCACAATACATCTGGGGCTTGATGGCAGCACGCCACTTGCCTCTGTCCTGTGGGTCAATTTTATCTAGGTTCAGGTGGTGGAGGTCCTCCCGTACGTTGTCATACCATTTTTATTTTCCATCAATAATATTCATTGACTAAACTTTAACCAACCAGATGTCTTTTCCCAGACCCCTCTCTGCGTCAGTCTGGCCTGCTGACATGTTCGCTGGACCGTCGTGACTTCGAGACGCTCCAGCAGGCACAGAGAGACACGTCGGCGGGGAGCGGGTACGGTCCCACTCTGCTAGAACGCAGCTTCGCGGTCAGGCGATCACTGTTGCATGGCCAGCCTGGGTTTGTACCATATCACACACACTGACACTCTCTGTGTTAAATGCATCCAATATGACTTCAGGGCAGCAAAACTGGAAATATTCTGAATAAAGCAATCTCTGTGATATTGACACATACTTTACTGCTTAACATTAGCACATTTGAGTCAGTATTTCATACATTGGGCTTTTAAAACAGAGCAGAAACAAGCCCCAAGATTTTCTGGGTGGTACCCTAAAAATCAGCCCAGGGCCCTTCCAGTAACCATTTCCGTGAGCATTTTGGGAATTTTTGCTCCATGAGGGTCAATATACATTGGGATAGTGTGTTTTCAACTCAGTGTAGATAAATGGCTAGAATTTTGGCTTTGAAAAAACGGGTTTCCAAGCCCTAAAAACTGCACTGGATGCCCTTAAAGGGACCCAATTTCAGGATAGTAAAACTAGATTTTCAAAGTCAACTTTCTGGTCATTTTTTACCTGATCCAACAGCATACTGATACATGTATCTGTGAGTCAAAATGATAATATTGCTTCCGGAAAACAGTTGCTTGTTTCATATCGATTGGCTATCCATTGGGGGGACCAAAATAAAGGACCCCACACATACATGACTTTGTACGTTTGTTTTAGGGCTATTTCAAATGCTTCAAGTATGAAATGATGATAAAAGTGTACTAAGAAATGGCAGCAAATGTCAATGTCAGACAGATTTTCTCATCCAGAATATTTTTTATTTTGCCGCCCTGAAATTGCACTGGATGCCTTTGCTGTTTGCTGTTATTTAGTTTTTCCCTGTTGTGCAAGGGTAAATCTGGATTGTTCAATGTCGGCATAACACACACGCTTAACATGTACAGATATCTGGCAGTGATTTGCTATTAGCACACTGAACCTAAACCTCTCATATGGAACTCCAGTTGCTTTGTTCATGTGAGCCTTCGTGTATTCATGAAAGCTGAAATCAGCCTGCTGGCCAATTTTATTCAGGTTATGAGGGAAGAACATGTAAGGGTCAGACAAAATATAAGAAAGATACAGGTTACATGATTATTAAATCGTGACAAGTCCTTAAAAATGAATGAATGAATGAATGAATGAATGAATGAATGAATGAATGAATGAATGAATGAATGAATGAATGAATGAATGAATGAATGAATGAATGAATGAATGAATGAATGAATGAATGGTTTATTCTGTAAAACAATTTGCACCCATCTGGCTGAAATACGTTTCACTTACATACAAGTCATGTACATGAAATAACACACAACTCGAGGTATAGATACATGAAATTTTGTATTTATGTCCCAGAATGATCTGGCACGCACGTTTAAGTTCTTTCAAGACCATGATTGTTTTTCCAGGACTTCAGATGAGGTTTCCATGAGCTGTAGTCCCTGCCACATCCCATACGATCGACTCAACACTCCCTTCCCTATTGTGTTAGAGAACTGTGCTGTCTGTAGGTGGGTATGTGTTAGAGAAGTGTGCTGTCTGTAGGTGGGTATGTGTTAGAGAAGTGTGCTGTCTGTAGGTGGGTATGTGTTAGAGAAGTGTGCTGTCTGTAGGTGGGTACATGTTAGAGAGCTGTGCTGTCTGTAGGTGGGTACATGTTAGAGAGCTGTGCTGTCCGTAGGTGGGTACATGTTAGAGAGCTGTGCTGTCCGTAGGTGGGTACAGTACATGCTAGAGAACTCTGCAGTCTGTAGGGGCCAGACCTTTATGGAAATAAGTAAAAATGGAAAAAATGAATTATAATATTTGTGTTTCTCTCCAGACATGGAAAGGTCCCAGATGTGCTGTTTACGACTATAGAGCCTCCAGTAGACCTGCCAGTTACTGGACATGGCTGTCTTATACAGGCTAGGTAAGTTACTGGACATGGCTGTCTTATACAGGCTAGGTAAGTTACTGGACATGGCTGTCTTATACAGGCTAGTAGGTAAGTTACTGGACATGGCTGTCTTATACAGGCTAGGTAAGTTACTGGACATGGCTGTCTCATACAGGCTAGGTAAGTTACTGGACATGGCTGTCTCATACAGGCTAGGTAAGTTACTGGACATGGCTGTCTCATACATGGCTGTCTCATACAGGCTAGGTTTAAGGAGGACTCAATACACAGCAATACACACAATACACATAACCCTTGCAACGTTGTTTTCCATTATTTTTGCTTTTGGCAATCACTTAAATCTGTACTGTAAATGATACCAACAATTGGTTCTTGATATGCAGTTTTAATATAATTTGTTTTGTGTTTCAGGGTGTGTCGGGGGAAAAGGAAGCTACAAGGGGAGGCCAATGCTGCAGCTGTCAGTGATGTAAGTTTGATGTTAAGTTTAAAAGTTTGATGGTGACTTAAAATTAACCATCAAACTTTAAAGATTTTTCACTCGTATAATATATTAATATGCAAATCTAAAAAATAATGGCGCTTTTTTTTTCAATTCGTAAGGCCACAGCAAGTAATTTTTATGGATGACATCAGCATGCGCATTAATTTTTGCCTGATTTTGAAAAAAATACAAATTTTGTTGCCTTCTCACAGTGGTCAACATGCCGAAAATGGGCAAAGATGTCTGTTGCCATGCCGGAAGGTGGATGACAGATAACTATGAAGAGAGGAGACAAGAAAAGTCTCTGATTTAATGTCTTGTTTCTTACTTTGATGCAGTAATATGTGATGCTGGCTGTGTATATATGATGTTCCTACTGAATCAAAACCATTTGTACAATGATTGAGTCAAAATTTTAAAATGTAGGAACCCTCAAGTTTTTTTTTTGGTCTCTCTTGTTTTTTTCACTCGCATTAGATTTGGAGTCTGCGAAGGATGTTATCCATAAAATTTACTTGCTGTGGCCTAATTTTAAAATAAGTGAGAGAGTGTTTTTGTTTGAGTGTGAGTTTTATGGTTTTTGTAATTTTCTCTCTTGACCTTTCTGCTGCAGGTCCTGCCCTTCATGGAGTATGAACTTCATCGGCAGCTTATGCACAAACTCAAGGTGAGTTGGATATACAGCCAAAACTGTCCAAGATGACCAGTACAGTCTGGTCCATGTGGACAGGTGGTCACTATAGATCTAGCATAATGCTTGTGTCAATGGGGAAAAAAAGTTTTGCCCGCTCAATCTTCCTGCCAAATTTTAGGTCATTTGGCCCCAAAATGACGACATTGAATCCTTTTATGGTAGAAGGAGGAGGAGAGAAGAAATTTGACAAAAGACAAATATATTTCATCATCCACACCTATGGAATGAAGTAAAGTATAACTAGATCTCAGGAGCTTCTTGATTTTCACATTTTTCACTTGATTTTTGGAGAGAGAAGAGTATAGGACTGTTGAATTTTTTTTATAGTATGTTTGATGGTAGTGGTTACATTGTATCTTTCACTGTCAACATGCCATATCAGCGCATTGCTAAACCACGCATATTAATAGTAACAGAAAGGATTTAAACTGAATACATCTCACAAATATCAAACTCAAAAATGTAGAAGCTTTCAGGTGGCATCAGCCATCTTTCTTCAGTTGCTGATGGTCACGTGATGACAGGACGAGGGTATATGGGGGGTAGTCGGTGGCGGCTTGGTTGCGGTTTAAGGCGGTTTAAGGATGGGTAGAGAGCTCTGATGTGTACTGCCTCTAGCTCTTAAACCCCACACTCAAACCATCTGCTTTCTCTACCAAGCATGGCAATGTTAATGTTTAAAGTTTTCATCACAGTTTTCTGACTTTTCCATATCCTTCAGGCTAAGAGCATGAACAGCCTTTTTGGACTGAATGTGGAGATTTCAGTGGGAGAAACTCTCATCATAGGAATTGCAGTAAGTACATGTCTGATTATGATATTTACATTGAATGGGAAAAATCCTTCCTTATCAGCCTTGTAACCCCTGCTTCTTCTATTGGGCCAGTTGTTCCTCACTCCAAGTGAGCATTTGAGCTGGTCTCAATAACCATCTTTCTGACTTAGGGAGAAGAGATGCTGGTATAGTCCTGACATGTAACCTGTAACCTTGGAGTGGCCTTAGGGTACATCAATGTAACAGTGTGTGCTCTAGCTAACATCGCATGCGTTTCACACGCTCCAATTCAGGGTGTTAAATTGCTAGTTGTCAGGTTTTGATGAATGAATTTTGAAGGCATTCATAGAAAGAACAAACTCGGATAAGAAATGCATTCATTCTGTTCGTGAGCCCTTCACGCTCCGCATTACAAATGTGGCAAATGCTGTGAGACATTTTCATTAATGTACATAACTTGCATTTGTACATGTACAATCATACATACATGACTTGTAATGTACAGTCATGTAGTTTTTCTGTCTGGGTTTGGCCCATGTGATTATTATGGGAAAACACCGTATTGAACATTAATATCCTTTCCTTGCCAAAGTACGACATAAAATGTCATGAATATTATACAGTCTGTACCATTTTGAAGGTGAGCTACATGTATGTTGAGCAGGTTAATTATCAAGCTTCCCGTCTTCTGTTGTTTGATGAGTTTTTATTTGACAGCACCTTGAAGTTGTTGCTCTCTGTAAGTAGGAGTACTAGCAACAGCCTGTTATTTGCCAATCTTAGAACCGACACGTTTGACTCGAGACATACTTTTAGGAAACAATATATTTTGTACTGTCTCGTTTGTCACTTGGCTGCTTCACAGTGATAATACGATCATCGCTACGCTAACTCACTCTGACGGCTACAACCTCAGTCTCAGCACATTCTGGAGGCATTACATTAACCTGCATGTAGTTTTTAAGAAGTTTATTCTTCATAGGTCTAGCTTGATTATTGTGGTATTAGTTATAATAACTAATACCACAATAATCAAGCTAGACCTATAAAGAATAAATTACCATGCCTTCATCTTTTGTCTCTCTGTTCTTGATGTGATATGGGCCAGGGGCCTGAATTTTAAAGAATAAAATGAAGAAATTTATTTTTATTTCATTTCTACAGACAGCAACTGCAGCATTTTTGTCAGCCCTCCCCGTTCCTGGACCACTGAAAATTACAGGGAAGGTACGCTAATCTTCCTTTTTCATGTGACTGTATGATAGTTACATTTTGTAATGTAATATTTATTATGTTTCTATTATGTACTTCTTCTTTTGTACTGCTTAGCCCAATAACAATTGGATTATTAGCAACTCCACATGTGTTACTTTTAGTGTAGTTACAAAACAAGTAACTGATACAAATAAAATGGAAATGAATAAGGGCATTAAGAAACATAAATCACTGATTCTGTATAAGAGACAAGACAAATGAATTTAGTGTGTTAGTAATATAATTCATATAATAATACTTGTACAAGGTGTGTGTATATATAGGGTTGACTCAATGCAGCAGGGTCCTCGTCAGTCCAGTTTTGAACAGGGCGAGAGACCCCGCCTCCGCCACACCAGGCTCAAGTTTCGTTCAATTCTTTGATGGTACGAGGGAAGAACGAGAGCCTGGGGTGGCCTGCATACTTTTTATGAGAAGTTATTAAAATTAAAGTTACTGGTTTCTTCTAGAATGGGTCAGAACAGAAGGTGTCTGCTATGCAGAAGAGAGTCCAGGACATGCAGGCCAAGAACAGGGACATCTACGATCTACAGCACCTGGTCAGGACAAATATATTCAATACTTTACAATTAGACAAGATATGTAAGAAAATGTCAAAGCAGAACATGTTTAAACACTTGATGTCATGCAAGAACAAATGTATAGTAGACAAACTATGTAATTATGTTTCCAGATGTTTCAAAAAGAGAGAAGAAAGGGCAACTAACAGTAGATGATAGGTATACTGTTGTAATGTATAGAATCCTAGCACTTAGCATTAGAATATAGCATTCCAGTATTCATATCCTCTTGTGCATTTAGCCCATCTGGGCAAGAACATGCAATAAAGATTTATATCATTATAGAATACTACACGGTGTATTCCGGGTCTGATGGCCCGGAGGAGGGAGATCTGACCCGTTGGAGGGCAGGGACCAAGAAAACACACATTTAAAGTGTGGCAAAATTTGGTGTCCCTAAACAATATCACTTCCCATATCCAAATCTGGCATGTGAATTTTCAAAAGCAGGCAACATGTAACATGTACAAAACACGTTTGAATTATTGTATGGAATGTTTGGAAGCCCAGAACACCCGTATCTAACGTTATCACGGCCCAGCTTTGGCATGATATTACTTACATGTACTGTACAATGTACAATCATGTATGAGTGTACTATACATGTACATGTACATGTATGAGGAGGTTGTCAGTAATTGTGTTTACGGCATATGAGCAATTGACCATACTGATTTAATTATACATGTAGGCATCCATTACTGATGCAACCATAAAGAAAAAATGTTGGGCAAAACAAAATGTGACTAGTTCATGACGAAACCTAAGTGCTCAGGAATATTTTTGACGTATATTATTAACAATACACACAACAGGAATGTTGAAGAAATGACAGTGAACACACTGAATATTGATGTGTCCCTTCCTACATGTAACTAAACCTCCATGTGTGGTCGTATATCCCTGTCTGTAGTCTTCTGAGCCCCCAGACGTCACAAAAGAGGAAGATGAGAAGGTAAAATAGGAGTCTGTCCTGTTGTGGATTAAAATGTCTAGACGTCTGGAAACAAGATTGGAAGTAGGCAAACATATTAAACCTCAGGCGACGTCAGCAATTGTTCAGTACTGATGTATTGTTTAAAAGCATGCAGTTCAATTAAGGTCTTGTGTAGAAGTCCTGAATGAAAATGAAATTGTTTTTAACCGACTGAAAAGGAGACACACAAAAATACTGGGCAACAAAGTTCTTGGCAGTCACCAGCAAGGCTTGGTGAAGATGCTAATTTCCTCTCATATACAGTCATTGCCATTTGAAATGGTTGACAAGTAGAAAGAAAATTAATATTTGAGAAAAAATGTAAGAAAAACAACATGTAGACCAGTCCTGCATTTTCTAAGAAAAGAAAGAACCTCTGGGAGAACTAGTAGTACAGTAACTGTGCAGTGCATGACTGAAAAGTTTCATCTGTCCAAATTTGTCTTTGCATGTGAAAGCTTTTTTTTCTTTTAGGAAAAGTTCTTTGAAAGTAAAAACAACTACTTAATGTTCTGTATGGCCTTGATTCAGAAGGATGAGCATTTTGAAGAAAAAGTAAATGAGTCATACAGTGTTCTAGCCACTGTTTGTTCATCAGTTATTGGACAGAATTTCGCCGCTAAACAACAATTTTGCCCAGTCCATCAAGATTTCAAATTTTTTCAGGAGAGTATACATGTAATCCCCTGACTACGTACCCTAGGGTTGTATAGTGCCTTCGGTGCTCGACATAAAATTGAGATGACAAAAAAAATCTGGCTGGCTAGAACACTAAGGGAGTCATATTTCCAACTGCTACATTGTAGTCGGTAGATCTCACAAAGTATTACATGTGACAGCCTAATTCTTATTTACATCTCAGCAACCTTACAATCATCTAGTAGATGGGCTGATACGGTCTGCCTATTTACCGGAATACACCGGAAAACACAGTTAAACACCGGAAAACACCGGAAAACACATATAGGAGGCTAAAATCTACCGGAATACACCCTGCTTAGACGAGATAACATCCCAAATTGCTGTGTTTTGACCATTAAATAGACGTGTAAATCGCCGCAGGAACCCGGAAACAAGAAATCATTATAATTTAGCGATCGGTGGAGGCGACCCGACAGTCGCCATGTTTGTTTACATTGCGGACTACGATGTTTGTTTAGCGCCATCACAGAAGAGAATTGATTATTCAGATTGATGCGGTTCCCATACACAGTGCACACAACTCCGAACTAGTTGGAAGAAAGATAGTTGCATAGGATGCCCGTGAATGATTGCTACGAGGTCGGTCTGTTGGATAAAAGCGCAAAAATCCGACGATAAACTGCCAGACATTTTCCGGAAG
>NW_017803124.1:373752-397280 GCF_001625305.1 Branchiostoma belcheri | reverse complement strand
GACAACAAACACGCCCGGCGTTGCGTGTGCGTCGCAAGCCAAACTTTAGGAAGCCAGTAGACAGTAGGTCCTCGTTCTAACATGAATAATTCCTGCCGAATATCACTAGAAAAATTGTCCAGATGTTCTGCTTAATTTAAAATGATAAACTGGGGTTAAAAAAAAACAGTTTTCTGAGCTGAGAGTTGGCTAGGGCGCGAAGGTATCGAAGGAGCCGGCGGCTTGCCCACATCGGCAGCGCAGCGTGGATCCGGCAGCGTTTGCGACAAATCGAGGCCGCAACACGTGTGGCTATGTAGTAACATTGTTGTACTAATACATGTAGTAATCTCTGCTGCTTAAACAAGCATCTAAACGAGGACGAAAGATCCAACGTAACGAGGACCAAACACCCATGACCACGAGGACGAAAGATCCATAATATAATAGGACAAGAAAAACGGTTCATCATTTTTAGAAACGAAAAGAAATTGGCGTCACATGATTGTCACTGAGAAAAAGTGACGGATAAAGGTTCACTAGCGTTATAGCCGGCTGCTAAGTAAACAAACATGGCGTCTGGCCGGGTCGACTCCGCCGATTCATAGTGATTTCTTGTTCCCAACGTCATATAACAAAGTCATATACGACTTATTTCATGCCAGAATGTAGCAACTTGCGGTACCTGCATCAAAGACCTCTTCATTTCGGTAGATTTCACTTCTGTACGGCGATCGCGTTAAACAAACATTTCGTAGTCGGCAATGTAAACAAACATGGCGACTGGTCGGCTCGCCTCCGCGATCGCCGATCGCCAATTCATAACGATTTCTTGTTCCCGCGGCGATATACACGTTACTTCATGTCAAAATACAGCAATTCGATATGTTATCTCATCATATCAGGGTGTATTCCGGTAGATTTTAGCCTCCTATATGTGTTTTCCGGTGTTTTCCGGTGTTTAACTGTGTTTTCCGGTGTATTCCGGTAAATAGGCAGACCCGGCTGATATCGTAAACTACTGAAAAAGTACATGTATAAGTAAAAATACTGTACAGTAAGAAATACATATATGTAGCAGCCATCGAGGACCCAGTTCCAGAATTCTCCAGAATTGGGTTAATCCCCAAGGGGTCCTCAATGCCTGCTACATATTTCTTACTTCATTTTTACCCATAGTTTACAGTATTAGCCCATTTAGATGATTGTAAGGTTGTTGAGATGTAAGAATTAGTCCAGAATTACATGTAAGGTTGCTGGGATGTGGGAATTGCAGAATTAAACTAGAGGTTTTTATGTACATTGTACACATTACTGTTCCCAGGAGCTGCCTGACGTGGCAGACCATATGCCCAGCAGTCCGGGTTGCCATAGTAACCACTCCCACAGCAGCAGCGGGAGTGACCTCAGTGAACTTGACCTCTCTGCCGGCAAGAAGGAGGCGTTTGTCATTGAGGTACATGTAATTATGAATAATCACGTCATCACTTTATCATGATAAGAATATTAATTTACCTCTTGTATTTACTGTACAGTTACAAAATGGACCCCCTTGAGTGACCGAAGTTGGATTTTTGTGACCCTTGTTTTGTTAGATGGGAAAATGATGGACAATGTGAAAGTATGATTAACAAAACGCAAAAACCATTAAGAACCATAATAAAATTAGTCAGGGGTCTGAGGAAAAATGGTGCTTTTCCCAATAATTGGGCCTGTCATATGATCCACATGTCTTAGACCACCTTGTTCCTTCTTGTTCCAGATTGATGATGCTGAGGATGAGGATATCGTGTCCTTAATGTTGGACTCACCTGAACCTGAAGGTAGAACGTCACTTAACACAATGTTACATATGTGCATGTAGGGATCAAGTACATTCCATGACTACATGTAGATTTAGTTTCTTCCAATGCTGAAGGAAAGAAAGTTTGTATTGAAAGAACATTTTGATTCTAAGATGTTTCTCTTTCCTCTGTTTCAGGTTTCCAGTCCTGTAACACCGAGCTGCCCCCTGGGATCCAAATTCTCACAAGTAATGTACAGGTACATGCTCGGTTATGTCATTGGGATTTTTTCTTCATGTATAAAAGGTTTGTGTGTCTGCGTGTGTGTGTTTGTGTGTTTGCGTTTGTGTGTATCTGCATGAGGGTGTGCTTGTGTGTGTGTGTGTGTGTGTGTGTGTCTGAGTGTGTTTGTGTGTGTGTGTCTGCGTGTGTGTGTTTGTGTGTGTGTGTCTGAGTGTGTTTGTGTATGCTTGTGTGTGTCTGCGTGTGTGTGTGTGTCTGTGTGTGTCTGTGTGTGTGTCTGTGTGTGTGTCTGTGTCTGTGTGTGTGTGTGTGTCTGCGTTTGTGTGTGTGTGTATGTCTGCATTTGTGTGTGTGTGTGTCTGCGTGTGTGTGCGTCTGCATTTGTGTGTGTGTGTCTGGGTGTGTGTGCTTGTGTTTTTGTGTGTGTGTCTGCGTGTGTTTGTATGTGTGTATGTGTCTGCATTGAAGTTCAAACATACATTATTATACGTGACTGTGTGTGTGCTTGTGCGTGTGTATGTGTATGTGTGTCTGCGTGATTTTGTGTGTCTGCGTGTGTGTGCTTGTGTGTGCGTATGTGTGTGTCTGCGCATGTTCATCTGTGTGTGTCTGCATGTGTGTGTGTTTGTGTGTCTGCGTGTAGGTGTGTCTGCGTGTGTGCTTGTGTGTGTGTGTCTGTGAGTGTGTGTGTGTATGCTTGTGTGTGTGCCTGCACATGTGTGTACATGTGTGTGCATAGCATGTTTCAACTTCAGCTGTACTTTTCTAACCTTTCAAGTATGCATTAAATTTTAAGACGTGATTTTAAACTTTTCCCCCAGACATTTACAACAGTGATGACATACAACGATTCCCAAGCCTTGGCCCACCACAGCAGACATCTAACTAACATCTTCGACAACATTCTTAAGGTGTGTACATTATCATGGACAGCTTTAAGCCAGTAAGCAACATTATTATGTGATAAAGGTAGTTTCATGACAGTCTTTTGGCAATGGCAACGGATTGGAGAATGTGAAAGACATTGACAGCCTGCCTCATCAGTTCCAAACACTGACATGTGGTGAAGAAAAGAGTGTTTACTTGTTTTTAGCTGCCATACAATCGTTTGTTACCTTAAGGCCACAGCAAATAATTTTTATTGATGACATCAGCGTGCGCATTAATTTTTGCCTGATTTTTGAAAAAAAAAAGCAAGAAATTTTGTTGCCTTCTGACATGCCGAAAATGGGTAAAGTTGTCTGTTGCCATGCCGGAAGGTGGATGGCAGATAACTATGAAGAGAGGAGACAAGAAAAGGCTCTGATTTAATGTTTTGTTTCTTACTTTGAGGCAGTGATATGTGATGCTGGCTGTGTATATGTGATGTTCCCACTGAGTAAAAACCATTTGTACAATGATTGAGTCAACATTTTAAAATGTAGGAACCTTTTTTTTTTTCGTCCCGCCTTGTTTTTTTTTGCCCGCTCGCATTAGATTTGGAGTCTGCTGAGGATGTCATCCATAAAATTAACTTGCTGTGGCCTTAATGTTTCCTCCCCTCAGACCCTGTATTTCAAGCTGCGTATGATGGTGCCCTGCTGTCTCTCGGACGTACGCTTCCATGTCGCCATTCCAGAGGACAACGAAATGCAGGTCAGACATTCAGCTCTTATAATGTTTACCTCGAATTTCGCAAAAGGAAAACATATTGTTTTTGCTCTGTTTCTTCATCTTCTTCCATTCCAAAGTTAAATCAATGACCTGGACTAGATGGCATTCACCTTGGTAACTGGTGCTGAAGCAGACACCTTGTGATGTTGGATCCCATTATGTAGCAAGTGACAGGACAGAGTTGGAGGAACTGATCACCATTATATTTATGAAATTGTGTTTAAGTAAGAATAAACAGAGCAGGAGTTTGCAAAGCTAGACCATGTTGAGGTTAACATTCTGCACTTGCTTTGAAAGATACCTTTATTATTTTCTTGGTCAGTAGAGTCTCCATCTTTAACACATTGTGAGTCTTGCTTGAGCTATGCCAATATGATTAACAGGATTCTTGGATTTAGAAAATAAATTCTGTAGAGCTAGAAGATCAACATTGTTTTTTTGACTGTATCTCATGAATCTGTAGAAATTACAAAGGAGTCTGGAAGATTTCAGTCAATACAGGATTTGTTTTTTAGGCCGGCAAATGTAATCTCTATTTTTGCAAAACTTCTTTAAAGGTCTACATGTATGTGTAGATTTGTAGTAATCTTTCCCCTCTCCCGTTGCCTAGGTTACAGTGACGGCTGCAGCTGTAGGTTTACAGGAGAGTCCACCATCAGCCAGTGAGACACAACCCCACGTCAGGAGGAGACAGAGTCAGTGTTTTCTTTGACCTTTTGTTTGAGAAAATAAGGCCACAGCAAGTAATTTTTATGGATGACATCAGCGCGCACAATAATTTTCACCTGATTTTGAAAAAATAAACCAGAAATTTTGTTGCCTTCTGACAGTGGTCACCATGAGGAAAATGGGAAAAGATGTCTGTTACCATACCGGAAGGTTAAGACAGTTAACTATGAAGAGAGGAGACAAGAAAAGGTTCTGATTTAATGTTTAAAATTTGTTTCTTACTTTGATGCAGTGATATGTGATGCTGGCTGTGTATATGTGATGTTCCCACTGAATCAAAACCATTATGTACAACGATTGAGTCAAATTTTAAAATGTAGGAACCTTGTTTTTTCGGCCCGCCTTTTTTTTCCCCGCTCGCATTAGATTTGGAATCTGTGGAGGATGTCATCCATAAAATTTACATGCTGTGACATCACAAATGACTCCATTTTTCCCTTATTATTTTACACAAATTTTATGGACGGTAATGGCACATAAAGACAATCGGTGACAACACATATAACACAACAAAACTGAGTCATAAAATCAGGAAAACAAGAGTCTGGGTCGTTGATGAACCTTAGACATCCAGGTTAACAAGATTTAAAAAAAATTTCTCCAGGAACTGGATATGATTTTGGAAACTGTCAGACATTTCAAGAATCGTTTCTACCAATTGAAATTTAAAAACAGATGAACTTTCATACTGAACCTTTTTCATACATGTACATTGTACCTTCATGTGAGTTCATGGCCTTCATTGTGTTGTTTTGTTTGTTTGTTTTCCATCTCCTCTGTCTTGTTTACCAGGAGACAGTAAACTCCAGGAAAGCAGTACTGAAAAACAAGACAATGACAGATTTCCAGGTTTTGTGTCCATCATATGTCATACATCATGCTGGCTTAATCCGCTCGCATTAAGCTAGCTGCACCCTGCAAGGAAGCTGCTCCAATCAGCAGATGTTTGTGCACCGGAAAATCAGCTAGAATCAACTATTGCTGCTTTTGTTTTGATGCAACGTCATAATTTGCTAAATAGACTCAATCAACATTTAATTATCTGGAAAGTATTGTTCTACACTTTACCAGACTATGATTTTTGCCATTTCATGTTCAGGTACATGTAGATCATAGTAAATCAACTAGTTACCCCCTTTTTGCTTTGAATTTCATTACCATTTGTGTTTTGTCATGCTTTTCATGACATAATTTCTTATTTTCATATTTTCTTATTTTCGTAATTTCATATTTCAAAAGCATCTGACTGTTCCTTTTAAAGACATTCCTAGTCTCCACCACCCTATTTTGTAAACTGAGACAGCCCAGATGACAAAATGTCTTGTTTACTTGTTGTGATATTAAGTTTGTTAAAAGACTTGTTGTTGTTGTTGTTGTTATTTAATGTCCTGCTAACTCCATTGAGGATGTTGGCAAAATGTACTGCACCTGTAATACATGGTCCATATTCCACCTTGGCAGACCGTTTCATTTAATGTTGTATTTGGATATCCAAGGATGACATCCCATCTATAATAATTTTTCAAATGATGTGCTGGAAAAGATATTGTCTGCAACAGGCAAGATTCTGATGCAAAGTTGAACAAACATCCATCTTGTTTACATATTTATCTGTGTTTGTTTTTTGTGTAGAGTCCAGTGAGAGTGACCGTGAAGACATGATGTTTGTGATGGACGGAGACCCAGAGTCCACCCCCCAGTCCAGCACTCCCACCAAACTCACCCCTACACAGCACATACCAGGTCAGTCTCACCAAACTCACCCCTACACAGCACATACCAGGTCAGTTCCACCAAACTTACCCCTATACACAGCACATACCAGGTCAGTCTCACCAAACTCACCCCTACACAGCACATACCAGGTCAGTTCCACCAAACTCACCCCTACACAGCACATACCAGGTCAGACCTCTAGCATCCCTTTCTCTCATTTTTTTTTTTGTCTTTTCTTTTTAATTGACAATGTATGATTTTCTCTACTTTCCTGTTATGATATCCTTGCCTTTCCTTTTTTTTATCAATTGCTTTTTCGTCCATACCTTGCTTTTTGCTTACTTGGCATCTTGCACAAATGTCAGCTCCCAATCTTTCTTTTCTTCATAGCTACCAATCTTTCTTTTCTACATTCTTTTCTTCTCGTAGATGTGTGTCCCCCTGTCTGTTCTCCATCCTCCCTTCTTGATTCCCCCCTTCTGTCTGTCCTGACCGTCTGTGGTGTTCCCGCAGGGCCGCGTACGTATAAGCAGGAGGGTCGCTCGCAGCTCACGCCCCACGGGATCCAGCTCAGCCCGCTGTCGTACGTGCCGGGCGGCCGCGTGGAGCGATACCTGGGACACGTCAACATGTTCTTCATCCGCGAGAGTACGTCGGTCCGAGAGGTGGGTTTCTTCATGTGTTGTTTTTGATTTGATTAATTTGATTTGGTTTATTGAAATTGCAACAGTGCAATACACGTGGAACAGAGGCAGCTGTTGCTGGTGTTGTGTCCCGCACATAGAAACGAATACTGGACAGACAATACTCCTTTTCACTTGAGTCTAGTGGGGAAAGTCATGTAAAATGCCTTCCCAAGGGCACAAGATCGGTGGCATGTCAGCACTCGAACCTGGGACCTCTTGATTCCGAGTCGTGCACGCTGCCGTTGCGCCACACAACCCCACAGGGCTTGTTTTTGCAGGGCTTGAAATACTTTTTCTGTACGTAACAGTATATGATAAGAAAAAAATAGGAGGAAAATGTACCAAATGTTTCTTCTATTCATGAGCATGCATGAATGGAGTTGTGCACAAGTTCCTGCTGGAGGTACAGGCCATCCTGCAGTCCCACGTCTCGATGCTAGGGGGCGTATGTGTGATGTTTAACACTCTCTGGAGATGTACTAAATGTCTCTTCATTCCCTGTATTCCAGCATGGTGGGATGAATGGAGTTGTGCACAAGTTCCTGCTGGAGGTTCAGGCCATCCTGCGAGCCCACGTCTCGGCGCTAGGGGGCAACGCTCTGCTGTCTCACACTGTCAGCCAGGTGGTTCTGCTGGACAACCCCAACAGGAACCAGGTGGGCACGAAAGTTTAAAAAACAAGGCAGGCAATAAAAAATATTGCCGTGGCGACGGTGTATAAATTTTTGGTTTTGTTTTATGCATATGTTTTCAAACCGACATGATTATTTGCTTTATAGAGCACAGGGTTACTGCCTGACCCAATGTTGTTGTCATTACTGACTACAAATTATTAGGTTCCCCTTTAGGTATTGCCCCAAAATCTTGGGTATCTAATTCTACTAGCCTAAGGCCTCAAAATAGTAGGTAGCATGCAAAATTACAACGTACCTGCATGCAACAGACAAATATAAAGTATAGAATACTACATGTAGTATTAATCAAATTAAGAACTGTTACCAAACCATTGACAACGTTTTGCGTAGTATGCAAGTATGACACAATGTGGTCAGCAGACAGGCTTCGAACTCTTGACCCTTTGAACCAGAAGCAACATGCACACAACTTTCCCACTTGAAACTGTTACTGACACATTTCTCCCCTATGTACATTTTTTGTACAGCTGCAGTGTCTACTGAATGTTAGTGGGGACGCCGCTAATGTGGCGTACAACAGTTAGACCACACCGTAAGCATGGCTAGTATGCCACAATCCTCCATGGGTGCTTGGGAATTTGGACTAAAAACTACAGGCATGCAATCAAACAGCCGTCCAAATTTGGCTTTTCATTTAGCATTTAACCTTGGGTATGTCAAGGGTCATACATGTGTACATGTGCATGTATGTGCTTTGTTTAACATGTGATCCAATCAGTGTTCTAGCCAATCATCACAATTTTGTTTGGCGTAAGAACATAATGTCGAGTGCTGATGGTGGAAGCCATCGCAATCCTAGGGGGGTGTAGATCTGTGGGCATGCTCCCTCGGGATAGTTTGAAAATACCCCGACCAGGCCCCGACTATTTCTTGCAGTTTGAGATTCAAATTTTGCTGGGAGACTAAGCTTACGTTGATGACATCTCTCAATGGGTGCCAATTTTTCCCGTCACAGACGTCAAATTGGGCAGAATATTTTCCCATAACTGGTTAGAGAGAGAGAGATAATGAGCAGCAAAATTAGCGACTAGAACACTGGATCCAATTGATTATTCACTCGCGAGAAGTCTTGCATTGCCAGCTGTTGCAGTAGTGTGAGGTATTGGTATGGTCATGGTCAAGGGAGATTTTGTTGCTTGGTGGTAGTGCTATCATGGAGGGTGTGGATTGTGAAACCATGCAAATGCCAATTTTAGTATATTAATTGCATTCATTGGTAACCTTATTGCTGCATAACATAGAAATCTTGCAAATTCATGGAAGCTGCAGGTTTTGTATGATCGCCTCAAGATGCATATTATTAAAAGAACCAACTTGGACCCTCTAGCCAGCTACATGTAACTCCTCTGGTGTGCTATTCAGTCTGTCTCTAATAATTTATCCAGCAACCCATCGGAGTCCGTTAGAATGATGTTAATAAACTTCATTCCAACACAAAGGGTACACAAGGATCAAATTTTCAACAACCACTGTTGCCTTCATCATAATGATTATAATAAATGACCAATCAGTTCTGAACGTAAACCCGTAAGAGTTATAATTATTTCCAAAATCATAATTTATCCAGTTGCTTGAATAACTGTTTTTTGCCGTAAGAGTTGCCATTACAGACAAGTGACCTTATTAACATGAGACTTTACGGGTATTTGATGTTAGGTATAATTAAAATTTTTTTAGCACTGTACTACCGTACTATAGTATAAGGATTATTATTATGATTACTACCAACACAGTTCCATAAACCACTGTAGTCTGGTAGAGGCTAGTGGGCCCGGCAGTGAGAGATTGTGTAACGCGATGCTGATCTGTTGTGTCCTGCAGGGCCAGTGCCTGCTGAACGTGAGCGGTGACGCGGCGTGTGTCGTGTACTATGGAGACCAGATCCTGCCCGTGTCCGTCCCCTTCTCGCTAGCTGCCATCGCGGACAGGTCACCCATCGCCAAGTTCAGCCCAAAGGAGGCCAAGAGGAAAGTCCCCCTCATGACAGACTTGTGACAGTGACCTTGTGGATATAGTGTACATGACAGATTGACTGTATAGATATAGAGGCACATCAGCAGAACATACTGCGCCTGTGTAAGGCATTGTAATGTACATGTGTATTACACGTATATGCATAGGACATGGGCAGAACGTTTCATTTAAGGTTTGTAATCAAGTATTGAAGGATGACACTTTTCAATTATGTGTGTCGAAAAATATAATATCGTCTGCAACAGGCATCTTTGAAGCAACGTCCAACAATAATCATGAAAATTCTGGGTTTTGTGCAGGTGCAGTACATGCTGCCACAGTGCTACCTGTAGATAGGCTTGTCATTTTAGGCCACACCAATTTGATTTGTTGGTTCCCAGAAAAACATGATGAAGACAAAGCCTGAGGACCAGGTTTATGCCTTAAAAAAAGGTCCGTGATCAGTTTTACGCTGACAACAATCATAATTATTTTATTATTCATGTTTTCCGGTATTTCTAAATCAAAATGTCAGAAAAGCAAGGCCTTAGAGGGCTGAGCCTCATATTTTGTGGAAGGTGATACAAGAAAGGTTGGAACATTTATAGAAATATTCACTGAGACAAAACAAGAATGATTTCCTTAAAATAGTATCCAAATTTGTCAGCATAGATTTTCTCAGCATAGGGCTACAGTCCCCAAAGAATCCATATTTAGTAGAATGTGCAAGGCTCTGCAAAGTCACTGTCATCATCATAGTCATCCCTCAGTAAGACATCTGGAGCTGCATACAAATGTATGCCTTTGTGTGTATTACGTAGTTCCCATTTAGAACTTTTAAATAAAAGCCTGTGTTATACAATGTATGTATACAAGCTGAATTAAAGTTCTAATTGGTAGTATACATGTACATACATGTACACGTACATGCGGCATCAGATGTCTTACTGAGGGACGACTGCGGTGTGCTAGAAGTTGGTTATCTTGTCATGAGGAATGAATCCACTCTACAACATGTAATATACAATCATGTACAATCATGTATCTTACTGGTATCATGACTCTTGTTCACTTAGCTTCAAACCTGTCACAAGTATCTCTAGTAGATAAGTGTTTTATTATAATATGATTTTCAAGATGAAAATGTTTGTAAAATATGTATACTTTGTATATGACTGAAAATTATGTCAAAGTCACAATGAAATACAGAAAAACACAGGCTTTTCTTGAAGTGTTGTACATACAATATATATTGCAGAGGATACAATTTAAAGAATCTGTTTAACATGTACATGTACAGTAACTGAATAAAACTAACAAGCGTTCCATTCCGTATCTTTGTTATATGTTGAACCACACACCAGCATTTACTTGAATTTAAACAATTTCAATAACTTGTTTTAAAACCTGAAGTCCTTGAACAACAACTTGAAGGTAGCATTGCAAACAGATAAAGAGCTTTCTTCAACATTTTCAGTAGCAAATACCAGTGTGCACTATTTTGCACTAAATCAAGGAACAAACGCCATTGAACATCTGTACTTTCCACTGTCGACCTATACACACATTGTCTTAACATCAAACCATTATTACCCTCCATGTAAATGGGGGGTATTGTTTTTACTCCGTTTCATGTTTGGTCTGATATCTGAAGATCGGTGAGAAGGAACTGTATGATATTTGGCAGATTGATGGATGGGGCCTTGGAGATTGTGTACGTTGACTTTGAGCACCTGGTGATTGACCTTGGTACTTCAGTTTAATTTTTTTATTCTATTGTTGGCACGTTATGGTCCGTGTGTGCGATGCTAAGGTAGCATGTAGTTGTGGTTACAATGGTTTAGTGATGTAAATTTGGGCCCCCTAGCTGTTTGCTTTGAACCGGAATTGCTATCTCAATGTCAGATTGTTTGCGTTGAATGATCTCAGAACCCGGTGGATGGTTGGCGATCATTTTTGGTATGTGGGTAGACGCTGATTGTCTTTGCGTTTTAGCGTGCATTAGCAGGTTGTCGTAGATTTGCATTGCTTATTTAAAAGGATTTTCACATTTTCACCCCTATTTCATAATAGGATGGTCTGTTTGACCCCAAATTGGTACAGAGTGTTTTTGTTTATACCTCCAGCTGGCAGGTCAGGCCAATCTATTTTTACTTAGAGCACTGCTAGGTCCCCTCAGCCAATAGGGATCCTGGATTTTTAGTGATTATATCCACATAGTAGCATACTTGTGAGTTAGTGCACCTCTCTCCCTTGGGGTAGAGGTGCACTAACTAACCAGCCACCCTCTTCTCAGCCAACCAGTGAGCTGGAATTGGTCCCTCTCTAGGGACAGAGGTGCTCTAACTAACCGAATAAATTACACTATGTTGGACCCGCCCATTGTTATTTCCATGGAAACAACAACTGGCCAATGGCAGTGTCCAGCTTTCTGCCCTGGGGAATCAGAGGAGACTGACTGGCTCATCACCACACATGGTTTGACTCTTCTTGGAGTTGTTTGACTGTCCATCTGGGCTGATTAACGACCTAGCGGTCGTTAATCAGCCCAGATGGACAACCAAACAACTCCTCGAAACAAGACAAAAAGTGACACTAAACAAAGATTTATAAAGCAAAATCAAGTTCTAGTGGATGGAGTTGATCAACTTCGGGGCCCTAGAAGTGCTCTAAGTTAGATAGAGCACGGTTTGAGGCTGAATACTCGGATTTAGAACTGCCCGCCCAACCTCGGGGATCTCATGTCACCCTCGGCCTCCGGCCTCGGGAGACATGAAATCCCCTTGGTGGGCGGGGCAGTTCTAAATCCTCATAGTCAGCCTCAAACCGTGCTCTATCTATTACCTCTAGTCTGCAGGAAATATATCTTATCTTTAATCGGTCATTCAGCAGGGAACTGGGTCATCTGTGGTTTGTTAATATGTTGTGCTTGAGAGGTCATTGACCTCAAACCATGGTAACAAGACACTAAACGCCTGCACATGACAGCTTGGGCAACCCCTTCCAATACGAAGTGCCACAACAAAATTCTTAAAGGATAGACATCTATAGACATCTATCATTCTGCTGATAAAAACAAAGTTTGACTCATAATATCTCTATTAAAATACACCAAAAGATTACAAAATAACAAGCTATTTCATGGAGGGACGATGTCTACGACTTCTCCTTGTTAAAGCTGAAGTTTCTCTTGACACTAGCAACACTCAAGGAGGGAACAATCTTAAACCCAGCCTATGTATTTTGTGCTGTTGAACAAAAGAGTACATAATCAAAGACATACAACTTTAAGGTGTTTCCAAAACTCTGGCTCTGAGCAGATGAAGTCTCTCTCAATGTTTCACAAATTCAAACATGAAAAACTGTGCTCCAAGAGAGGGAATAAACCCCAAACCATCCTCTTTCCTGTCTTAAACAGAATAGTGCTAGGGAGTATCAAGCTGATATCTGTGTCTTGAGAAAGTATCTTTAATGACTTAGGCCACAGCAAGTAATTTTTATGGATGACATCAGCGCATGCATTTATTTTCGCCTAATTTTGGAAGAAAGAAAATAATTTTTTTTTGCCTTCTGACAGTGGCCACCGTGCTGAAAATGGTCAAACATGTCTGTTGCCATGCCGGAAGGTGGATGGCAGATAACTATGAAGAGAGGAGGCAAGAAAAGGCTTTTTAATGTTTTGTTTCTTACTTTGGTGCAGTGATATGTGATGCTGGCTGTGTGTATGTGATGTTCCCACTGAATCAAAACCATTTCTACAATGATTGAGTCAAAATTTGAAAATGTAGGAACCTTGTTTTTTCGACCAGCCTTGTTTTTTGTTTTTTTTTCACCCACTCGCATTAGTCTTCAGAGTCAGCAGAGGATGTCATCCATAAAATTTAATTGCTGTGGCCTAAGAGAATTCTTAGCATCTTCTGGCTACTACTCCTCAACAGGTTGGCAGTCATCCTCGTACTGTTTCTTGAGACTCTTCAGGTATTCTCGCAGACTGTCTTCATCCAGACGGGAGTTCCGAGCTGCCTGCATCAGCCGCGTGGCAAGTCTGAACACTGCCCTCTGTTGTCTGGACTCGGTACTGCAAGTCTGGTTCATCTAATACATGATTGTGTAACATACACGGATGGAAGAAATATAGAATGCCTCTATCTGTTTTCTTATTAAAACTGTTGATTTAGTTGGTCTTTTTGTTGATATACATGTTTTTTTTCAAGAACTTTGAAAAATCTCAATTTTGAAACATTCACTTCAGGATCCTTCCCAGCCCAATGCTGTACATGTACATTACACATTAATATAATTGTAAAGCATTGGTGCCTGTGAATATTTGACTGAAAACTGCAAACATGTTTACAGGCACAAAATTTGAGCGGTCTTGCAAGGGTTAATACAATGGAATAAATGTCTTTATTGTATGGATTCTTTTAAACGGAGAATTAGTAAAACTGAAACTACAGGGAAGGAAAACCCTGCTCAGATATCCAGGGAAGACACCCTGGCACAGAAGTCCAAAGATGTAAACCATAACATAGATTAGATTCTATTGACACAACAAAAAGTACAGTATGGTCTTCTACAACCGCCTGCTCAAGAAACCAATGCACTAACCGCTACACCAAAAGGTCCAGACCCGTATTGGGTAAGTTGGTGGTGCTCGAACCCCACTGTTACAGGAACATCTCCTGTGTGATTGCATTAATTGCCCCTGAATGTGAACTTAGTGATACCTTTTTCTGCTGTGTGATTTGAGCAGCGATCCTCTTGGCTTCCTGTACCACAGGGCTGGGCAGGGTGGACACCTCCGCTAACTGCAGGCCTGGTGGAGAAATTAAACAGTGTCTCATTTGTTTCTTAAAGTCAATATTCTGTTTAGCATTCATGCCAAGAAAACTAAACATAGAGAACATTATTGTCATAGTGGTGCATGTGTCCTGAAAATTCAGCTGCCTTGTTGGGGTTTAGTCTGTCCAAGGACAGTATAATATCCTTGGTCTTTCTTAGATCTTTGTTGGCTGTTATGTCGCAGCCTGCACGACACTACCATGACAACAAAATATACACGACGTTCACCAAATCAAAACCATTTTAAAAACTTTTATTTTTTTCCTAAGTTGTGACAGAAGGATGGTGTAATAGTTCTCAGTAAATTTAGTACAATATAGGACATCATTTCTTGTTAAAATAATGTTTATGTCAAAATTTGAGAATGTGGGAATCTTGTTTTTTGGCCCGCCTTTTTTTTTTTTGCCCTATCACATTAGATTGGGAGTCTGCAGAGGATGTCATCCATAAAATTTACTTGCTGTGGCCTAACTACATGTACACCACCACCTTGCTACCTTTTGCCAGTCTAACGTTACATGCAGAAAATTTGACATACTTCAACGTAACGCCCCTACCGTAGTGTTTCTCCTGTGTGTGTCCCTTGGACAGCACGTGTGTGTAGGAGATCTTGTGGCAGTTCCCCACCTCACTGAAGGTACGCAGGACCTCAAAATGGTAACTATGGCAACAAGGCATCAAGTTAGTATCAAGTCATGAGGCAAGGGTACCTGCTTCTAAGAGCTTCTTTATGAAGGAATCTTTTAATAAAAAAATAAATGAAATCAAAGTATAATGCACAATGTTCATGACAACTGCTGACAATTTCAGGCATCATTATATTAACAGAAATTTAACAGTAACGAATACATAATTTAAAAGATAGGTGATATCACAATAATATATAATACACTAGCTTAGACCCCCGTCCTGAAAGTAGTGTGGACAACAGCTGTTGACAATACCACACCACATGTACATACAGCATCAAGGTGTTTTTATTTCAATACCTGAAAATACAGATACAAAGAAATATCAAATCTGGAACCCAATAACTTGTCTATGTATACAAAAAATCAAAAAAATCCACCATAAGTTATAGCTGCAAACACAAACACGACCAATAACAGTACCACAGAAGGATATCTCCTTCTCGATCTGGAGGTAAAATTATATGGGATAAAATTTGCTTCCCAAAGTTAGGAAAAACACAGCAGACCATTAGTCTGTCTGGCATACATGTACTTTCTGTAAAATCTGTTGACTTAATATGGGATTGACACTATTGACATGAGCACATGAACAGTACTGTTACGGTAACAGTTATATTATTAAGTAAACTCACTTTTCCACATTAGGATAGAGGCTATCCAGACTGGTCAACTCCAGGAAGTGGGTGGCAAAGAAGGTGAAAGCCTGGGGAAACAGACATTGTCAGTTCTTCTTGTGGAGCTTAGGCCACACCAATTTTATTTGTTGTTTCTCTGATTTTTTCAGAAAAAATATGAAGTGACAGGGCGAAAAAAAGGCCAAGGCACCCCATGAAGGCCGGAAATGTTACAATATGAGCCACGAAGTCATCATATCAGGCTGGTTTATAATTGAAGATTTTGAACTTTCAATGAAACGAAGTTGTATTGTTACATTGAAAAACATTAACAAGTACTAAGGAAGAAAAGGACTTTCTTCAACCATTGGGGCCAAAATACGTCTTTTATTGAGAATTTTGCAATTGATTAAATTATAAGAGAAGCAACCAATTAAATTATAAATCATACTATGATAACCAACTCATAATAGCTATATAGAGAGTGTTCTCCAGCCTGACATCCAAGCTGCTAAGCACGTACGCCTACCGACTTGACCTCCATTGACCTCATCATCAAGGCGGAACGCTCCGCGGAACATCAAACCAGAGGAATAACTTTTAAAAACTGGTAAATACGTCAGAGTTACAGTGTTTTTTTCCATTCATACAAGCATAGACAATGTATCCAGAGCATTGCAAAAGGTTGTTAGCCCATGTACATGTATACTACATGTTAACCCATTACGAGGTCGGTTGAGGTCGGTTGAGGTATTTAGGCAGACCCGTCCAAAACCCACCCATAAGATTGAACAATCCATCCATAAAATTGACAGAAGTAGTCCAGTACGTCCTGTACCTTAAGGCTCAGCAGGTATTCACAGATGGCATGACAGAGCCCAACACCCTCCTCATTACTGGTGCCTGAAAAGGCAGAAAACAATGATACAAGCACTGAACCCAGTAATAAGCTGGATCATGTTTGAAACTGTGCATGCACAGTGTGATATTGTAGGTAATTTGCCAAAGTTGAAGGCTCCAGACACACTTGTTATGCTGAAGGGCAGTAACTGTTATACCCAGGCTATTCAGGTACAGAAGCTGGTGTCAAAAGCAAAATGATCCATAAACAGTAACAGTACTACAGTAACTGTAACAGTAACTGTTGGTAAAAGGACCTTACTCTTGCAATGAAATAATTTCATTTCTTACTAATTTAATAAATCTGTTTTAACCTAGCATACCAAAGTAGCGTTATGGCTACCAATTCTGTATTCATTTGTTTATATGAGTTAGGCAGCAGGGAAAATGTTAATTCAAGCAGAAATCAAGAGAAAGTGCAACATCCATGCATCTTACCTCGTCCCAACTCATCTATGATGATGAGGGAAGTGTTGGTCGCATTCTGGACAATGTAGTTTACCTCCCTCATCTGGGAAAACAAAATAATTTTAGCCCAATAAAACACATCCAAAATTCCAATTTGATGTGAACTTGATAGAATTTGTCTCTCATGGCAAGTTTTCAGACATTGTACTCCATTACAAAGGCTACAGTTACGCACAAAAAATCAGTTGACATGTTTCCTACATAATTATAATTTATTATCAGAAATTCTCATCTCTTATTTTTCCTTTTTTTCTAGCATGTTGGCAGAATGTACTGCGCCTATTTGAAACCTGGAATTTTCAGTTTTTGTTGGATGTTTGGTCAACATTGCATTACAATTTTGCCAGATGACATCTTTTCTGACACAACATTTGGCATTGCTTAGTCTTGTCTTCTTGTTTATCATCAACACTTCGGATGATGATATTTTACCTTTAGACTCTTGCAATATAACTGTAAAAGTATAACTGCTGTACCAGCATTTTAACCATGTAGGAAAGAACATGCAGTATTAAGGATCATTAACCCAAATAAGGCCAATTGAAACTGATTTAATTTCATGGATTACATCCGAGTGTGCATTGATTTTCCCTGTTCTCAAAAAAGAAAGAAAAAAGAATTAACTCCTCCAAGGGTCTGGCCTGGGTGCCAACCTCCATAGCTCATGGTAGGGACTAGGGACCTGACGGTAACTATGGAGGGAGGCACCCAGGCTG
Organism: Branchiostoma belcheri; assembly: GCF_001625305.1. NCBI lineage: Eukaryota > Metazoa > Chordata > Leptocardii > Amphioxiformes > Branchiostomatidae > Branchiostoma > Branchiostoma belcheri. The sequence continues at coordinate 379,610 of NW_017803124.1, read as the reverse complement.
CCGAAGCTCCACGTGACTCAAGAACTCAGTACAATGCCAACTCGTAAATGTCGTAAAGGTGCCCCATGACCCAGCTTGTTGTAAAAGTCGCAATGTACTGCAATCTGCAAATTCATAATACTAGCTTTGCATTCCTGTGGATCAGTAGCATTTTTTCAGGGCTGGACTTTTTTTATTTTTATTTTAATAGTTTTGTTGTCTTCAGAGGATGTCATCCATAAAATTAAGTCAGTGTGGCCTCAGGGCCTATGAAAAGTTTGAAAGCTGACCTCTAGCATGAATGTGGAGGCGTTAGTTTCGATGTCGTCGTCACTGCCGATGCGGGAGAAGATCTGGTCGGCGAGGCGGAAGGACCCATACTCGGCGGGGACGTACGAGCCGGTCTGCGCCATGATCTGTAGCAGCGCGATCTGCTTCAGGTACGTCGACTTCCCACTCTGAGTCCATCAATAGCAAAAAGTCGTTAAGGTGTCCTCACTGGCTAATTTGGCATTTTAAACTTGATACCTACTAATTACTTGTAGTTATTAGTGAATAACCTAATTGCCTAATTAAAAGCTAGTTATTCTCCAATAACTATGGGTAATTAGTAGATATTAGTAGAAAAAGACCAGTTTTGCTGCTTTAAAATTGTTTTGGGTGCCTTTAAATGTTAGTAACTTGAAGGTTCATATTACAAGAAGAATTCAAATATTTTACCTCTGACAGTGCAGTAATTAGAGTTATTGTGAATGTCTTTAGTAGTTTTAAGTCATTATTATGAAGTTTTCATCGGTTCTGTGCATATTTCCACTCTCACTGGTCATTTTGAGACCATTTATTGGCCTTCCACTGAACCTTCCAGTCAGTCGGCGGTTACATCATTCCCCCCTCACTAAATTAGTCTACAGTAACTCTATTCAGATATAAAGTTTGTAGCTCACCATGTTTGGTCCTGTTACAATGACAAAGTTGCTCCCCTCAGAGGCATACTAGAAAACAGATGTAAAGTGCACATTAATGCAGCTTGTCAGCAAAAAAACACATTCATTTGTCAACTTTTGTTCCAATCTTAAGTCACAAAAATCATGATTCTATTATGATCAATAATTCTAGATGTTGTGTATCATTCATCCAAGACAAAGTGATATTTTTTTGCAAACTAGATGTACCTGGGATGGCATCACTTACAAATCAGCACGATACGAACACATATTAAAGCCGCACTGCATGGTGGGCAGAATGATTGAAATTCAAACCCTACACAGTGTAACACAAAAGAGAGTACACATGTAATTTGGCTCACCATGATTACAATGCTACAAAGTCCCCAGACCCATACATTATAATGTTGTTGGCTATGGCAACCTTCTGATCATGACAGTTAACTGATCCCTCCCCCAAGTAATCTAATACCAGTAGCAGGAAATCAGGGTTTAGAACATTATCTTATTAGGAACCCTGGGATTCAAACCCCAAACCTTCCGCTTTGAAAGACCACTAACCACAAGATTTGAGTATGCTACAGACTCACGGTGTTGTTGGCTACAGGCGGCTCCATGGAAATCTTGTCTAGGATGGGATGTCTGCCCTGCTTCACTGCCAGGGTGTCGGTGAAGTCTGGACGCACTTTGGGAAAACCACAAAACTATGAGACTCAGACACTCCATGCTGGCTGACTGTTGTGCTTGAAGGGCTACATGTACCTTTGCAAGCTACCTTCAGCTTCCTGTCAAGAACTAAGGCCACAGCAAGTAATTTTTATGGATGACATCAGCGCGCGCATTAAGTTTTGTCTGATTTTGAAAAAAAAATAAATTTTGTTGCCTTCTGACAGTGGTGACACCATGCTGAAAATGGGCAAAAAATTAAAGATGTCTGTTGCCATGCCAGAACGTGGACGGCAGATAACTATGAAGAGAGGAGACAAGAAAAGGCTCTGATTTAATGTTTTGTTTCTTACTTTGATGCAGTGATATGTGATGCTGACTGTGTATATGTGATGTTCCCACTGAATCAAAACCATGTACAATGATTGAGTCAAATTTTTAAAATGTAGGAACCTTGTTTTTTTCGGTCTGCCTTGTTTTTTTTTTCGCCCGCTCGCATTAGATTAGGAGTCTTTGGAGGATGTCATCCATGAAATTTACTTGCTGTGGCCTAATCCATAGAAAAGCTTCTAAGCTGAAGATTGACTTGTATTAGGTGCTTAATATAAATTGTAGAAACCAACACATACACTTTATTATATACAATGCCCAACTAGCTAATAGTATATAAAATAAGGTACATTTTTTTTATTATTATACCCCACTTGCACAGGTTTGATTGTATACATACATGCACTAATACAATCACACGGTAGTTTAGGTTATGTACATGTACCATTACCATAGTTTCCCAGTGTGCAGGCGTGTGCGAAGGAGACCAGCATGTCCAGGGTGGCCACAGTCTCCGTCAGCTTGTACAGACAGCCGATCTGGTCTCGCACCTCATTCAGCAGCTCACTCACCACTCTGGGGAAACAGACAGGTCACGATAGAGATACAAAAGCTACACAAGTCACAAACAACATTGGCTCCTGCAGTTTTAAAAAAAAACTAGAAACTTAACTTAAATATTTGCAAAGCATTATGTTTACATGTACCTTCCCATATGGTCTGCTCTGTTACATGTAATTCTCACTCAAACGCATTCATAATGGTGAGAGGAGTCAAAATCCCTCCTGCTATAAAATTGCAACATAATGTAACCCAACACCAGTTACCATAGTGACAGATGTCTGGTTTAGGTCATTGACCTTATGTGTTTGGAGAAGAAGAAACAGAGCAAAAACAAAATGTTTTCTGAACTACACTGTACATGTAAACCATGTTTCTTCAGGTTGCCAAGAGCTATCTACTGACCAGCATGTCCAGAACACAAGATATCAAAACTGGAAGTTCTGCTGCAGTCCCAAATTAAAGAAGGTTGCCAGGGGGCCCAGAAGCTAATTTTTTTCAAAAGGCCAAGTTTCGACCATAAGTATATAATGCCAATCAACCATAAACTAGCACTTATACTCTGCTACAATGTATAAATCTGTGCATGTATCTGTGTGTACACTGTATGCATGTGTGTGTGTGTGTGTGTTAATAGTTCCTGATTGCGACAATGTTAGAATTGCAATAAAATGTATACTTACACATTTGTCATGAGGTAGATCTCATTCAGAGACTCACGAATACGATCTGGAGGCAGACAACATCACATGTTAGTGTTAAAATTAAAAAAGATATGATCAAATTTAATTTAGTAGACTGCAATGTTGATATTGAATGCTCACCAAACATTACACAAAAATTTGAACATACTTCACCAAGAAACTCTCTACAACATTGCATATTTCATTAAGAATATTCCAAATAAAATTTAATGTGTCTACTAAAAAAAGAGACAATGAAAATTTGCAATACAAAACAATTGCATAACTTAAATGTACATTGTAACTGTTATAACGCTTAATGAAAACTGTTGGCAATATCATGTGAAATGTGTTTTAAAAAAACTAAATAAAAAAACCTGTTCTACAACAGAATGGTCATCATATAAAACTTGTGACCTTCAACAATTTTGAAGTAAATAACCACAAGAAAAACCCAATAATAAGAAGAAACCATGACAACAAGTGGCATATTGTTATCTGTAGATTACCTACCATTCATCTTGATCTGTCAAAGAACAAGAAATTGTTCATAAATTACTGATGTTCAAATATAGTTAAAGGCACCCAAAGCAGTATTGGGGCATCAAAACTGGACAATATTCTATAATATAATATATATTTGAAATTGGCATACTGACATACAGTACAGCTCACGTTATAGTTAACAACTCTGACATCGCAAACATTTCTATTCTTCTTCTTCTTCTCCAAACATAAGGTCAATGACCTAAACCAGACATCTGTCACTATGGTAACTGGTGTTGGGTTACATCATGTTGCAATTTTATAGCAGGAAGGATTTAGACTCCTCTCTCCATTATTAATGTATTTGAGTGAGAATTAACAGAGCAGACCATAAGAACATCAATTCCAACATATATTAAGAATGTTATTAGATGGAACATTCAGAATGCCTATATATATAATTTATATATACATATATACATATAGATACACATTACATATATATATACACATATATACACACATATACACACATATATTATATACATATATTATACATCTATCTACAATGTATCTATCTATCTATCTATCTATCTATCTATCTATCTATCTAATATATCTAATAATATCTATATCTATATATACATGTACATGAGCTAACCAGGTCTGTGGTGGTGAAACTGAGGGAACTCTTCACCTTCACCCTCTTTATGAAACAGTCGGGTAGTTTGTCTGGCAGGGGTCCATCCTGGAATATGATATGATATGAATTTTTATTGCATGTTCTTGCCCAGGTGGGCTAAATGCACAAATGTGACCAAATGTGGTTGAGAGGATGAAAAATATGAGTATTGTATACTGGAACCCTATATTCTAATAGTAAGTGGTAGGAGATCTATATATTACAAAAAACAATAAACTACCTAATAGTATGAAGTATCATATACTGTATACTACACATCTATCATGTACTGTATACTGTATAATGGATTGTGATATTGTCTTACAAATGGAAAAGTTTTGTTATGTCTTCAAAATGCCAATGCCTTAATAATCAACAGAAAAAGTACCATGATCTGTGTGCAAGCTGTATAAACAACCTCTAGATCTCTGGCCTGATCTATCTCAGATTCAGGAAAAAGCTCAATGACATAAGACCATGTTCCATCTGTATGTAGAACCCCCTGGTTAGGACCATGTACCAGCTGTATGTAGACCCCCCTGGTTACCTTAGGACCATGTACCAGCTAAATAAAGAACCCCCTGGTTACCTTAGGACCATGTACCATGTGTATGTAGAACCCCCTGGTTACCTTAGGACCATGTACCAGCTGTATGTAGAACCCCCTGGTTACCTTTAGGACCATGTACCATGTGTATGTAGAACCCCCTGGTTACCTTTAGGACCATGTGTGACAGAGATCTCGCACCCCCAGTGATTTCGCACCCCCCGGAGCGAAATCACTAGCGATCTCGCACCCCCGGAACGATATCACTAGTGATCTCGCACCCCTTTGGTGATCTTGCACCCCCCGGGGGGTGCAAAATCGCTAGCGATCTTGCACCCCCTCAATCGATTTGTTCACCCCGTATGTGTTCTGTTACGGCCTTCGTAATTCACAGTGGTTACTATGTCAGATACTACCTATTAACAAACACTATCCTCTAGTATGACAATACCAATATTCAGTAATTACCTTCGCCAAGAAGGTTATGTTTTCGTGGCGGTGTGTCTGTTTGTCTGTCTGTCTGTCTGTTTGTCTGCCTGTTACCACCATAACTCAAGAACGCTTGAATATATTGTCTTGATACTTAGTAGGTGGGTTGGTCTTGACGAGACCTCGAAATGATTAGATTTTGGGCCCCTTAGCGGCTTGTTATGGTACTGCAGCAGAACTTCCGGTTTTGATATCTCGTGATCTGAACATGCTAGGGTCATGAATTTTGCATGATAGATAGCTCTTGCCCTGGGGAATAAGTGACGTAAGTTTGGACCCCCTAGCAGCTTGTTTGAGAAAAATCAATAATGAAGCATGACATAACGTTGAATTAATCACACATTCTTCTTGGAACTAAGGGACACTATTGCATACAATCATTGGGCACAGTCACCATTATTGCGCTGTGCTGAAATACGTCACATTAGTCCAGGGAAACTTGTAAAACTCTCGATTACAACATTAAAGTATGGTTTTATCACACTAAAATG
>NW_017803124.1:370955-373732 GCF_001625305.1 Branchiostoma belcheri | reverse complement strand
AATCTATTACACTTGATCTATGACATAGAACAGCTTACCAAATAAATGTGTGGTGCTAAGCAGAGAAATATTGGTCATGTCTTAAAAATGATTTTTAAAAAATCAATAATGAAGAATGACATAACGTTGAATTAATCACACATTCTTCTTGGAACTAAGGGACACTATTGCAACCAATCATTGGGCACAGTCACCATTATTGCGCTGTGCTGAAATACGTCACATTAGTCCAGGGAAACTTGTAAAACTCTCGATTACAACATTAAAGTATGGTTTTATCACACTAAAATGCAGTTTCAACTATATACCGGGCAGACAGAACAATTTTCAAAATGTCTGGCGGGGGGGTGCGAGATCGCCGGGGGGTGCGAAAACACTAGTTTGGGGGGTGCGAAAACACTAGCTTGGGGGGTGCGAGATCGCTAGCGATTTCGCCCCGGGGGGTTCGAGATCGCTAGTGATCTCGCCCCGGGGGGGTGCAAAATCAGGGGGTGCGAGATCTCCGTCACACCATGTACCAGCTGTATGTAGAACCCCCTGGTTACCTTAGGACCATGTACCAGCTGTATGTAGAACTCCCTGGTTACCTTAGGACCATGTACCAGCTGTATGTAGAACCCCCTGGTTACCTTAGGACCATGTACCAGCTGTATGTAGAACCCCCTGGTTACCTTTAGGACCATGTACCAGCTGTATGTAGAACCCCCTGGTTACCTTAGGACCATGTACCAGCTGTATGTAGAACCCCCTGGTTACCTTAGGACCATGTACCATGTGTATGTAGAACCCCCTGGTTACCTTAGGACCATGTACCAGCTGTATGTAGAACCCCCTGGTTACCTTAGGATCATGTACCAGCTGTATGTATGTAAGGAGCCCGCCCTATCACTATAATTAGCGTCGACAGTCAATCACCAGTAATGATGAGTGACATATCTTTATTGGACACAGCACGGCTAACAACCGGCGTACCTCATTCTTGGGCCGGCAGTATAGTGTTACGTTATATCAAAATATCTAATAAGTTCCAGAGATCCGGCCAGTTATGAATGAAATCTGTTGTAACTTGTAGGGGTCAGACCCCACCAGTTATTAGTTCTGATCTGTCACACCCCGAGAGTGTTGAGTAGTTATTAGCAAGTATAACGGAAACCTCCAACTGTCACTTGTTGTAAGGCGCTGAGTAACTGACGAGACGGGGGAGTCCCGCGTCCCGACCAGGACAAACTCTACTCCGCATACAGCCTTTGGCAAGCTTGTTATTTCTCCAAATTCGTTCTGTTATTGATACCAAGAGTGGGAACGTTTTAAAGGGGTTTCCCCGCTTGTAACTTTGATTCTGTAAAGGACATGAACTCGACAAAGGTTAATCCAAAGGTTAGGTCGTGATCCCCGGAAAACAAGGATTTAATGAACTAGAACTCATGTTTCCCTCCCAAATGTCTGCTCAATTGATAAGAGACTTTTGATTTTGATAAATGATTTCTGTCAAATTACTAGAGTTTTTGGCCAATCGGCTATGACAAATTCTGAGGAGAATAGCCAAATTTGGGAGGAGGGCGGAACCCCGATTTTGAGGAAATAAAAGAAGGAAAGCACTAACAATCAGGGAGAAAGCAACTCCGTCGGACTCCACGAGTACGGGAACCCCGAGTCACCGAAGTCAACATGAGCCACCGAACTTAGACTTTTTCGGCTCCGAGCCAGCGAAGGGGTTTTCCCGAAGTCCGCGGAGAGGGAAGGGGAACTACCGTCCCACCTACTGTTACTCAGCGCCATCTCGCGGGTGTTGCTTCGCTGTAACAACGCAGGGTCTTCAGCAGAATAAACCTGTCCCATTGCAACGAACTTGTCGGAGACTCCGTGCCTTCCCTCGACCTCACACACAGCAACTTTAGGGCTCGGGAGACTCTGTCCAACGACCGGAAGTTACGCCAAGCCTTACATCTGCTTACATGTAGAACCCCCTGGTTACCTTAGGACCATGTACCAGCTGTATGTAGAACCCCCTGGTTACCTTTAGGACCATGTACCAGCTGTATGTAGAACCCCCTGGTTACCTTGGGACCATGTACCAGCTGTATGTAGAACCCCCTGGTTACCTTGGGACTATGTACCAGCTGTATGTAGAACCCCCTGGTTACCTTGGGACCATGTACCAGCTGTATGTAGAACCCCCTGGTTACCTTAGGTCCATGTATCAGCTGTACATGTATGTACAACCCACTGGTTACCTTAGGACCATGTACCATGTGTATGTAGAACCCCCTGGTTACCTTAGGACCATGTACCAGCTGTATGTAGAACCCCCTGGTTACCTTATATATAGGACCATGTACTAGCTGTATGTAGAACCCCCTGGTTACCTTATATATAGGACCATGTACCAGCTGTATGTAGAACCCCCTGGTTACCTTAGGACCATGTACCAGCTAAATAAAGAACCCCCTGGTTACCTTATATATAGGACCATGTACCAGCTGTATGTAGAACCCCCTGGTTACCTTATATATAGTACCAGCTGTACATGTGTATGTAGAACCAACCCCCTGGTTACCATAGGACCATGTACTAGCTGTATGTAGAACCCCCTGCTGGTTACCTTAGGACCATGTACCAGCTAAATAAAGAACCCCCTGGTTAAATTAGGACCATGTACCAGCTGTATGTAGAACCCCCTGGTTACCTTAGGACCATGTACCAGCTGTATGTAGAACCCCCTGGTTACCTTAGGGCCATGTACCAGCTGTATCGTAGAACCCCCTGGTTACCTTAGG
>NW_017803124.1:345503-370935 GCF_001625305.1 Branchiostoma belcheri | reverse complement strand
CCCGATGTGATAGGTGACCGCAGATGTTGATAGCTCTGATGTTGATTGGAAATAGCGTATGTTTCTCTGCGTTGAAACTGAACTGATGTGTGTAGGGACACTGAACTGTTAGCCCGATCCGGACCGAGCCATGTTTTCAATGTATTTTTGTAGGGACTAATATGATGATCTGTATTTTGTATTAGCATTTCTATACTCACGGAACATGATTAGTATGGCACGAATATACCTTGTATCTTTGTATTCACTTTTATAAGTAACACGAGTTGTTAGGCGACATGGTAGATGAAACCCGATAGCAGCGCCGAGGACGTCGCTTGTGTACAGCAAGGGGGGGTGTAAGGAGCCCGCCCGATCACTATAATTAGCGTCGACAGTCAATCACCAGTAATGATGAGTGACATATCTTTATTGAACCAGCACGACTAACAACCGGCGTACCTCATTCTTGGGCCGGCAGTATAGGGTTACGTTATATCAAAATATCTAATAAGTTCCAGAGATCCGGCCAGTTATGAATGAAATCTGTTGTAACTTGTAGGGGTCAGACCCCACCAGTTATTAGTTCTGATCTGTCACACCCCGAGAGTGTTGAGTAGTTATTAGCAAGTATAACGGAAACCTCCAACTGTCACTTGTTGTAAGGCGCTGAGTAACTGACGAGACGGGGGAGTCCCGCGTCCCGACCAGGACAAACTCTACTCCGCATACAGCCTTTGGCAAGCTTGTTATTTCTCCAAATTCGTTCTGTTATTGATACCAAGAGGGGGAACAACGTTTTACAGGGGTTTCCCCGCTTGTAACTTTGATTCTGTAAAGGACATGAACTCGCCAAAGGTTAATCCAAAGGTTAGGTCGTGATCCCCGGAACACAAGGATTTAATGAACTAGAACTCATGTTTCCCTCCCAAATGTCTGCTCAATTGATAAGGGACTTTTGATTTTGTTAAATGATTTCTGTCAAATTACTAGAGTCTTGGCCAATCGGCTATGACAAATTCTGATGAGAATAGCCAAATTTGGAGGAGGGCGGAACCCCGATTTTGAGGAAATAAAAGAAGGAAAACACTAACAATCAGGGAGAAAGCAACTCCGTCGGACTCCACGAGTACGGGAACCCCGAGTCACCGAAGTCAACATGAGCCACCGAACTTAGACTTTTTCGGCTCCGAGCCAGCGAAGGGGTTTTCCCGAAGTCCGCGGAGAGGGAAGGGGAACTACCGTCCCACCTACTGTTACTCAGCGCCATCTCGCGGGTGTGCTTCGCTGTAACAACGCAGGGTCTTCAGCAGAATAAACCTGTCCCATTGCAACGAACTTGTCGGAGACTCCGTGCCTTCCCTCGACCTCACACACAGCAACTTTAGGGCTCGGGAGACTCTGTCCAACGACCGGAAGTTACGCCAAGCCTTACATCTGCTTACATGTAGAACCCCCTGGTTACCTTAGGACCATGTACCAGCTGTATGTAGAACCCCCTGGTTACCTTTAGGACCATGTACCAGCTGTATGTAGAACCCCCTGGTTACCTTGGGACCATGTACCAGCTGTATGTAGAACCCCCTGGTTACCTTAGGACCATGTACCAGCTGTATGTAGAACCCCCTGGTTAGGACCATGCACCAGCTGTATGTAGAACCCCCTGGTTACCTTAGGACCATGTACCAGCTGTATGTAGAACCCCCTGGTTACCTTAGGGCCATGTACCAGCTGTATGTAGAACCCCCTTGTTACCTTAGGTCCGTGTACCAGCTGTATAAAGAACCCCCTGAAGGAGTTGTAGCCTGTCCGGAGTGCCAAGTTGAACTTCTCCCCAAGCTGCCGAATCATCTCTGTTTGAAAATATTAGATCAAAAGTTACTTAAGCATCAGCGTACATATTATAAAGTCTTAACTCTGACTCTGAGGACAATTCTAACACTTAGAAGTTTCTCTGTAATGGAAAAAAGAGAATAGTTACTGATAGTAACTGTAATTTCAATAAAATCTAATTAAGGCCACACCGACTTAATTTCATAGATGACATCCTTTGAAGAACCCCAAACTAGTGCGTGCGGGCGAATAAAAAAAAATTGAATTGCTACTAAACCACAGGAATACAAAGCTGGTATTGTAAATTTGTAGTAGTACATAGCGACGTACACAACAAGCCGGCACATGCTGGCTTTTTGCGGAATTCTGGAAATCGGCACTGAGTACTGAGTTCTTGAGTCGTCACGACAGGGGCTTCGGTAGAATGGGTACCCGGCTCCGTATTGCCGCTAACTACCATGGACTACCCAGACCTAGGCCAGAGCCTCGGAGGACGTGATCTTTTTTTTTTTGAGAACAGGCGAAAATCAATGCGCACGCGGATGTCATCCATAAAATTAAGTCGGTGTGGCCTAAAACGAAGAAAATTTATATGTAATGTAGAAGAGCTCTTCTGACCACTATTTACCAAAAAAAAAACAGTAATTAAAAAAGAAAAGTTTTCTCTTGATTCAGAATTTTGTACAAGTATGTACAACTGTACCTGCAATGTCATCCACAATCTCAGTGTAGGTTCTTCTGGCAACATCTAATAAACCTGCAACAGAAAACGTTTTTCAGGTTGCCTTAAACGTGTTGCAGTTTATGAGACATAAAAAGATATATATCAGCTCTTTTCTTTACCTGAAATAACCTTACACTGGGCTTAAAATACTTTTTTTCTGAATATCTGCACTGGTGCAGGCAACAATGGAAATTCAATCATGTAACTCTGGAAACAAAGCTTACTCTTTCCATCTTTCAAAGAATATTATCAAGTAGTGTTAGAGACAAAAATCACAAAGGGAATTGAAGAAGGTAAATTTTCATAGAGACTGAAACAAAACAGAAATCTTTAACAATTCTCTGGCAATGATGAAGAGGAAACAGTCAAGGTACAAAATGTAGATCTAACACTCAAAGACCAAACAAAAGCATAACGTTTTTGTCTAACTTAAAAGGAAAAGCTTAGTGATGACTCACCATTGATGTTAGGCTGTTTTTGGTGGGAGAAAAAGAAGATGTCAGATTGAGATAAAAATTTGATGGCAAGAAGTGCAGATTAACATGCATGTCATGCAATCTATCATACTGTACTATACAATCTCTAGCTGTTGCTGGCTTATTGGACCTTACCCCTTAATTCTAACTCAAGAGAACCATTCCCAGAACTACCAATAGCAGCTCAGGGTTCCTTGTCAGTATGAAAATCAGTTCAACAGCAGCTGAGGATTCTCTGTCAGTATGTTAAGTCATCACAGCCTCCAATACTATCATATAACAGTTTTCAGTCTGACAATAATTGTCCCACGTTAGCACATCTATTAGAAATCAAAAGGGTTAAACTAAAGATATTCTCAAATTTTCTGAATTTTGCAAAGTGTGATGTAGGCAGGCTAATGCATTCTACAACTGTGCTTTGCAGCATGATCGTGTTTTTTAGTTGTACCCTAGGTCATTCTTTTTTCCTTCATTGTTGTTACTAACCTTTTCTTCATGTCAATGAAGGTTAGACCAGACATCTAGGAGAAGAAATACACCAGGAAATCGTTACTCAAGCAACTGAATAGATTTTGAACAGTGTCAAAATCTATCCAGCTGCTTGTTTCTGAATAACAATTTCTTTGCGTACCTTAGGTTTTTGTTGATGTCACTTTTGTGTTAGGAGAGGGCCTTAGTACATTTTGTTTGTCATTAATTTTGCCCAATCTTGAGACATTGTATGTACATTGTATGTGAGTGCATGTGTACATGCCCGTATTCAGGATTTGGGGTGGGGGTCTTTCTACTGTCCGAGGGACCAGTTAGTGCCATAAATGTAGGAACAAGGCAAGCGCTGCAGGCGCAAGGATTCTAGAGGGGTCCATCAGGGGAAAATTTTGAAAACTGAACCTTCTGAAATGGCATTTCCTGTGTTTTTGACAGGCTTTCAAAGGAAAAATCAGAGATAACTTTTTATTCAATGACAAAGTGAGCAGTTTTTCCAAGATTCAAACCCTACTAATGATACTAATCAGTCCCCCTGAAAAACCTTGGACCTTTACATTAAAAGTGGACCTTTGAGCTTTTCCTCCTGAACCCCCCATGACTACGGGCACGGAGTAAAATAATCTAAACATATTGCATTGTATACTTGAAGGAGATGTGTATTCAAGTATCCAAGTGAAAATTAATTATGTTTTGTTTCTAAAGAAAAGTACTACAAGAATGATTTTACTATTTTTCTGACACTTAGATGTTAAGAATATGCTGAATACTAGTACTACTATAAATTTAACATCTTGACATATACGTAAACCTACAGTACAAAAAACATTTGGGTGCATTCAGGTGCACCCACAGGAAACAATTGGGTGCACAGCTCCAATTTTGGGTGCACTAAGTTGCACATGCACCCAAGATTTCAAGCCCTTAGCTGTGACATGTTTTCCTCAGTTCCATGAGCAGACGTACCCTGACAGCGAAGCACTTCTGTGTCCTCATGTTGAGGCTGCCTCGCTGGTACCGTGTGTCATCGTGGATCACAGTCTGGATCTTCTCCATGATCAGACCAAACCTGGGATCCGCCAGCGTCTGGGAGGAACCAGAAGATTAAAAAAATTGTTTTCTTCACATATAGTTATCGAGTACTAGGCAAGAAGCACAGTTAATTATGTGACACCTTCTAAATCTACTTACTAAAAAAACATAAAATGAGAGTAAAACACATGACAAAATACACATTACATAATTACAAAATGGGTAAAAGAAAAATGAGTATAACAAGATATGTTGGCAGTCTATCACACACACATACCACACTCATACAACACACATACAAACAAGAATTTGGAGATCTCATACCTCCATGAGTTTTTCTAAATATTTTTACACAGTACACTACAGTACAGAACGAAATAACACAGGTTTTTGTTTTCAAACACACAGTAGCACCTTGATATGGTCATGTAGGCTTTTCCCTTGGGAGAACCTTCTTAATCAAAACCGGGCAGGTGCTGCCTCCACCCCGCACATCTGTTTTCCCTGTCACCCCGCACATGTTTTCCTGGAAGTTCTGCTGCAGTACCAAGGTCAGCCACCAGGAGGCCCATATTGACCTTGAAGTTATGCTGACTACAAATGTGCGGAAACACATACACACACACACACAGACGCACCAAAAACAATACCTCCATTTTTCATGGAGGTAAAAATACAAAAAAACGATACCTCCATTCTTCATGGAGGTAATGATGAGTTTTTATACATTGTGAGAAGACCAGTGCTGTTTTACTGACGTTGTAGTAAGCCTTGAAGAGCTGGTTGTGGCAGTCCTTGAGCGCGGCCTGTAGAGGTTCCACCAGCTCCAGAGTGTGCTTGAGGTAGATGACGTTGGTGATCTTACTCTCCGCTGTCTTCACTGACTCCTGTTTGGGGATCTGTACACACACCGACAGGAGGTGGTCCACATCCAGGAAACGGCTCACAACTACATGTAAGGGGTTGAAAAGGACATTTTATGTATATTGCAAGAGGCCATCGGCTTTGAAGTTTTTTGTGGCCAGTATGTTAATCTGGTCAATGCAAATTCTATGCTTTGATCCCTTCTACATCAAGGACATGTCATATAGGTGCTAAATGTTGTATTGTTCCCCTTGCCAGACGAATGTCTGACTTGCAATCTGTGGCTTTGTCTGTGATTTGAGAATAAAAGCTGGGTGTTCGGTGGGTTGGGAGGACAGTCTGGGTTAGAGAGAGCTCGAGAGAGGGAAGCAGAGAGAGACTGTCCCCACCCCACGACTCCCGTGCGTATGCAACGGCCATGCCTGTGTCCTACGTGTGTTCTTGCTAGCCCTGTAGTTAGTCTCCCTTGAAGCATCCTCAAAGAACCTGGTGAATTCCACCTCGGTTACATACATTGCCATGGCGACGGTGGTTGCTGTTAGGGTTATTGTTTGCATGGCACTGCCATGATTCCATGATTTTGAGGAAGACTTGGTCCCTGTTATTGTTAAGTCTAGACAGATACAGTGCACACCTCCCCTGAGTGTATAGTGAACGAACACCGGGGTCACAGAAAGTAGGGCCATCTGGGGCAGAGAGGTCTTCCCAAGGGTTTCCAGGAATGTGGGCATAGATGTGGGTCAGAGACATGCCTGTGGACATTCCATTCCTGTGGACAAAATGCCTGTACTATTCCTAGAATTCTTGCAAACTGCACACAATACTGTACCATTAGGCTCCTCCCTGAGACGTCGCCAAAAATAGCTGGCCTTATTAGGAACTTAATATATTGACGATCTGTGTTAGTTTGACTATCCAAAAGTAATTTTCAAAAACAGGCCGCAAAATTTTTTTTTTCAGGCAGGGTTCTAGCTAGTGCAAAGTAGCATAGGGGCCCCCTATGCTATAATTTTGACCCCCTACGCTAAATTTTCCCCCCTACGCTATAATTTTGACCCCCTACGCTAAATTTCCCCCCTATGCTTATTTTTAATACAGCATAGGGGCATTGTAACTGTATTTCTTTGTTCAAGAATGCCAGAGCAAATGTGAAAAATCAAGGATACATTGTATATACCTTAGAAATAACGTTTTTTCCCTTTGGGTATCCCTCAAATGGCCTCTTTTTAAGCTCAAATTTTTAGCTCCGCTTCGCTCCCTCATGATGCGGCCAGTGCCACTACGCTAAAATTAAATCCTAGCTAGAACCCTGTCAGGTATGAGCAAAATTGCACATTTGCAAAAATTTCAGGTGCAATTAATTTGAAATTCAAAATATTTTAAAGTGCAAATCTTGAAAATCATTTTGCACATTGCACATGGGCATTTTGATCCCTGTTACAGAAATGTTACAGAATGTGGTCCAGGTAATGGCTGCCATCTAGGGGATAGACACTAAAATCAGATGTTGTTAAGGACTGGTAAACTTTCATCATAATAAGGCTTGTTAAAATTCCATGCTGATGTTTCAGTCAAACTACTTATCATTGTTCCATCATATAGGTTCTACATGGTTTGACAGGTCACAAAAGTTGGCACAAAACATTCAACTTCATGCGAAGGTCTTTCCTCACCATCACCACATTTTCAGCACCAAGGACAGGCAAGTATATTGTAGTCTTTGCTTTACTTTCCATCTGAGCAAGGGCATTACACAGGTAATGTCTGTGTAATGTCCTTGATCTGAGCTAGGTAATATGCTCAATGACATTTTACTTCTGGGGAAGGAGATATCCTTCTGTGAGAAGGTTCTGTTTTTGGTAATGTTTGAAGCTATTAACTCAAGATGGGTTTGACGGAACCAGATGATGAGCTTTTCCTTGTTTTCTTTTTATTTTCAGGTATTGAAATAAGATAATTTGACACCTGTGCTGTATATGATGTGGTATTGTCTATCAAAAGCTGTTGTCCACTGAAGGTGTGTGGGACTGATGGGCTATACCACACTATATACTTTCAGGAGGGGGGTTAAGCCTGTGTTATAATTGCGATATTACCAAACTTTTAAGTTACATTACTGGTATATATAACATTGCTGCTAATATGACATCTGAAATTGCCAGCAAATGTTGCGGACATTATGCAGGCCTCGAAATTAACTTTTCTTCCTATTGTCCCAGCACTGTCCCAAAAATAAATTTCAGTTGTCCCGAAGTAAGGATGAACTGTCCCAAGCTGTTTTTTGGGAAGTCGTATGACTTTAACTTGAAGTCAACTTTATTTTGCTTACATGTATGTTCACTCCCAGGCACACTATAGTTGCAGAGTAGACAGGAAATTCAGGGGGACTTTTCCAGATGCAAAAGCTGGGACGTGTGCCTGATAAACAAAAGAAGGGCTGACATTCTGATGTTATTTTTCTGATGTCCCAAAAATGTCCCAAAGTGTCTTTTTAGTTGTCCCAACCTAAATTTTAGAGGTCAGTGGCCAGCATTGGACCGCCTTTAATTTTGAGCCCTGATCATGGATTATATAGAGGTTTGGAATCTCAGATTTGCTGTTTGTGTGAAAAGACATATGACTACATGATATCCTACCTGACTGCAGGTTGTAGAACAGTTCTTCGTTGTCAGTCAGTTCTGCCACACAGTCCAACCTCATACTGATGGTCTCTACATCTGCAACATCATCATCATGGGAACTGTTGTAGTCAGAGATAAATTGCTTTGTTCCAACAGATGTAATACATTCAATTTTTGTCCGACTACAGTTTTTCTCAAAATCATAAAATGATTGAATATTATGTCTAAATTCAAAAGCTGTATGTCTAACCTTTGATGAAGAAATATCTTCAGAAGGATGCAATAAAATACTGTAACTGTAATGATTCAGGTTTTTAGAGGATAAGACTTTAATTTTTCTTTAAAGGTGAATAGACCATCATTTATCATTTTAATATGTTTTTTGTGTTATAAACTATACAAATATGATTTTCTAGGCACCTTTCTTTCTAAAATGTTTGCTTAACTGGTAAGGCCACACCAATTTAATTTGTTGCTTCTCTGATTCGCACACTTCATTTTTTTCGATTTGCCAAAAAAAATCATATCAGCGTCTGAATCAACTCCACAACTCATATTTTGGCCCCAACAGTTAAAGGAAGCCCCTTCTCTTTATAGTTGTTACAGTTTTTCCATCTATCAGTGCAGTGGTTTGATTAAAAATTTTGAATTCATTGTCTGAATTACTTACTAGCCTGGTATGTTGACTTCATGGCTCCTATCATAGCATTTGGAGCTATCATGATAGAATGATAGCTCCAAATGAATGAGGTCTTTTTTTTTATTTCACCCTGTCACTTCTACAAATTAAATTGGTGTGGCCTAAAGATCCGTATAATAGTTTGATCTTCAAGAATCTTACAGATGACTCTTTACAACACAGCTATTTGTGCAACTTTACTCCATGTTACTAATGGACATAATATTCTAACTTTCTTTCTGCTTCTTTGCCCAATTTGGTTCCAAAGTAGGAAGAAGGTTAAAAGAACTAGACTAAGGCCACACCAATTCAATTTCTTGGTTAACGGATTCGACGCTTCATTTTTTTCTCATTTGCAAATAAAAATAAAAATCCAGAATCAACTGCAAAATGCTCATATTTTGCCCTGAGCAGTTGAAAACAGTCCTTTTCATCCTAGTTGTTACAGTTATTCCATCTTTCAATGCAATGGTATCATTAAAAGTTCAAAATTCATTGTTTGAATTTTGAACCAGCCTGGAGTGTTGACTTCATGGCTCCTATCATACCATTTTGGGCCATAACAGGATGCCTAGGCCTGTTTTTTTTTTTCGCCCTCCCGCTCCATTATTTTTTTAGAAAAATCCGTTAACCAAGAAATTAAATTGGTGTGGCCTAAGTACATATAATAGCCACAGATTGTACCACAAGGTGGCTGCAGGATGTTTGCCCTGGTTAGCCTGGCACCCGCAGCCGTCTTGGTGTAGTTCATGGCACCAAACAGAGTGTGCTGGCTCTTGGGATCACGGGTGTTCTGCAGCAGCTCAAGGTTCCTGGCAGTGGAGGCATCTGGGCACACGGGCAAAAGTGTTCTAGTTAGGCCACACTGACATAGACCCCTTTCAGACTAGACTTATATTTTGCGGTTTCAATCAGTTTTTCAAAAACTGGTTTTTATTTAACCTAGTGAACCCAAATCAACTGGTTTTTTAGGGGTTTAAATCCGATTTTCAAAAACCACCTCGCCTGAAAATGACATACAAGAAGACCAAGGACAACAATCGGAAGAACGGGAGGAATGGTTTATATTTCAAACTGCAGTCATGGCCAATTAATTGGATATTCACCGGACAGGATTTTTACACAACCGGTTATGAAGAGTCTGGTATGGACGCAAAGGGTTTTAGCCAGGTTTTCCTCAGTCTACTAATTATTTAGTGGTTTCAACTGGTTTTTAAAAAATGGTCTAAACGGGCTCATAGTTTTATGGATGACATCCTTTGAAGACCCCAAAGCTAATGAGAGACGGCCAATAAAAAAAAAATTAAGACAAAAAATGCTGCTAACCCTCAGGAATATAAAGCAATGCCACAATGCAACCCCAAAAGCAACCATAGACTGCAAGGTGAAATATTATTTATAGGATATAAAAAATGTCTCCTTGCAAGCTGAGAGGAAGTGACGTCGCATACACTGGTAGAGATCAAATTGGTCTCCTGTTTTTCTTCTATTCTCCAATCTGTCTGTTTTCAGTATCTCTGAGTGTATAAATTTGTTTTCTGTCCATGGTCAAAAAGGTCTCTCTTCAGGCTGGAAGCAAGTGAGAGCGGGAAATATACTGTAACAGTTACAATGATCATGAAAGTTCATCTGTGTTGGTAGTTACAAAGGCGCCCGCAAGCCCTTTTCCGTAGAGCGTAATCGGCCGTTTTAATTCTACGTAGAGCGTAGACGGACCGCTCCAATATTTTTGCGTAGAGCATATCCGGCGTTTTAATTCTACGTAATGCGTTGTAGCCACTTGGAATTTATCGTAAAGCGGAATCGAGAGGTTTCCGAATTCAGCGTAGAGCGTTGTCGGGACCCCCCCTTGCAGGCCCTCTTACATGTTTAGAGTTAAAACTTTAGATCCAACACAAATGTTCTCTCACCTAGAGCTTTCGAACAGTCACTCTGGTCTTCCTCCGGGAAACAGAAAGGTCTCTGAAGACCAAAAACATACACTGAGCCAAGCTCAGCCAGTTTTGAAGTGTCACAACACATCCACATAGAGTTACCCGGACAATTTGTTTCACTTGACACTGATTTTGGACACTGAACAAGACTACATTGTATTTCCTGAGAGGAGTAAAGGAGGCTATATACATCAGGGCTTATCATCCTTCACTGAACTGTGACGTGGGCCGACATCGTCTTCCAGATACCTTTGACCCAGTGTTGATGTCACACTTCAAAGAAGTCGTGTGACATGTCTCACTGGGTCAGTCTACTGAGAAAGACCAGAGTGACTGGTCAAAAGCTCCAGGTGAGAGAACTTTTTGTGTTGGATCTAAAAGTTTTTTAAACTCTAAACATGTAACAGTTACAGTTAACAGAACCATCAAGACATTCAACAAGCCAGGTTGTTCTTGAAATGGCTTATTGAGGACCCAAAACTATAGGTGGAAAAGTGTTATCTTGGTTGACAGAGGGTTAATCTTACCGATCATGGTACACTGCTCACTGCCCCTGAAGAGAATCTTGAGTGAGTTGGGTGCATAGACCACATTCTGGATAAACTCCACATACTTCAGTAAGGCTGCAGTGCAGGCTAGGGAATAGTACCTGTAGGTGTGGTTTTTTTGGGGGAGAGAAAAAAGAGTGAATATGAAGGTCAAGTTCAATAATGTGCAATCTAGTAACTTTCTAAGGCATTTCAGTGGAACTTCTGGGTCAAATATGTTAAGTTTTAGAGATGCTACGGTCTTAATTTTTTAGTCAACAGGTTATTTTATAATACAACTTTAGGTCTTGGGGCATAGAAACTAAGTCATTAAACACTAATAACAAATGACAAAGGTATGAGATCTTTAACCTCTAGTTTTGGACTAGTCCACTACACACAAGTTAGAATGAAATAATACCTGCTGTTATGTGATTTTGGCAATGCCTACTTACTTGGAGGCCACCTCCATCTCAATAGAGTTGAATTCTGGCACACAGAGCTGACGAACATACTGCAGACCTGTGACACACATCAAGCATGGTACACGTACTGTTCAGCATTATACAGTTGTATAGCTTACATCCAGTCTGATGAAATGATCACTAACACTGAACTTGACCTGTTTCTTGCTACACGGTACAGTTCACTGATAAATGTTACTGGTAAAGTTTGAAGGAAAGAAAAAAAGCAGTGTTATTAAAAAAGGCAAGAAGGCATACACATGTAACACATTTCTTAAATGTACTGCGCCTGTGTGAAACCTGTAGTGTACTACATTTGTACATGTGTATGTGTAGCACTTTGGCAGAATATCTAGTCCTATTCTTGTATTCAAGGATGACACCCTGTCTATAGTTACTGTACTGTTTTGAACTGTTGTGTTGGAAAAGATGATTCATATGCAACGGGCAACACTCCCATGCAACATCTCCAAACATCTTGGGTTTTTAATTTGCACAGTACGTTCTGCCAAAGTGCTGGGAGGTAGAAAGTTCTGAACTGTGACCTTTTGTCTCGTTGAAGTATTTCCTCTGTACAGTGGAGATGTTAGTGTTGTTAAAGTTGTCACTGATGAGTTTGAACAGTTTGGTCATGTTGCCATTCTCACAGGCCGTGTTGGGCATGATGATCTACAACAAGTACCAGAAAGTCAAAGTCAAAGTTTATTGCATGATGCTACATATATGGTCAACAGGCACTATGTCTGACAGAGTGTTATAAAGAACTACTGGCAAAAAAATATTTCAACTCTACACGTACGTTTTACATTACGCTAAACTATACTGATGAAGGGTACAGTGAGCAGATGTACCTAATATATAACCTGTTCTATGACTGCTAAACAGAGAGTAGACTAAATTACAGAAGTAAAACAGTGATTTAACAGTGAGAAAGGCCACACTGACTTAATTGTATGGATGGCATCCTCAGAAGACCCCCAAACTAGTGTGTGCGGGCGAATAAAAAAATTCCAGCCAAGAAAATGCTGCTTAACCATGGGATACAAAGCTGGTACTGGTATTGTCAATTTGTAGTTACTTTTACAACAAGCCAGCACATGCTGGCCTTTTGCGATATTTATGAGTTGGCGCTGTACTGAGTTCTTGAGTTCCATGGAGCTTCGGCAGCCTGGGTGTAGTCCTCCGTAGTTACTGCCGGCTCCGCATTGTCACTAGGTACTATTAATTGTTGTGGATGGCACCCGAGCACCCAGGCCAGGTTTTTTTTTCGAGAACAGGCAAAAATCAATGAGTGTGTGGATGTCATCCATGAAATTAAATCAGTGTGGCCTAAATGATTCTTTTTTTTCCATCATCTCAATTTTGTTTCATGTAGCATCTTGTTGCACAACTGAAAGGTGGGTTCGGCGGGATGTTTCCTCTGGAAGATTTTGACCTTCTGAAAGCCTATTTGCTGCATTTTGAGGGGCAAATCTTGCTGGTAGACTTAGGTTGGTTTAATGACATCTCTTTTTATTTCTTTATACAACAATTTTCATCAATGATAATGGATTGGGCAACATTTTGGTTTTCAATCGTCATGAGTGGCAAAATTTTGTCAAATGAGGGAAAGATGGACCATGCTAGAACACCGGATTCTACAATGTACAAAAATGTACTTTTCGATCAAAAGCAAAGTTTCATCTCTTGCTTGCAAGAGAATCCTTTTTGTTATACAGTATTAGTATCTTTGCAGGTTTCATTATGATAACATTTACACTGTAGTACTGTAAGTGTTATGTTATAGACTCTTACAAGTTGGATGCCTTTAAGTTACTTCGCAGCACGTCTCACCTCTATGGGCTGTAGGATGTTGATCTTGGTCATGGTCTTGACGTAGGTCTGACTGTCTGAGAACTGGTGAAGAAATACACTTAGTCTTGATCTTATTAATCGACACACCAGCAACAGCCTAGTATGTATTATAGACTCACTTATCATAGACTTGAAATCCTGTTTTGTAAATACCTGCACTGCTGCAGGTAACATTGAAAATTAAAACTGTCAGTAATTATATAATATACGGGTAGACATCAGAAACACAGCAGCCCCAACTTCACCTGCACAAAGGTGCATATGCACTCAGTATGATACAGATAAATCCAGAAAGGAACAACGTGTTTTCATCATTTTTGGTATGCCAGTAGCTTAGAGAGATCTGTACATAATCAAATGCAAATTATGCAAATGAAGACTTCATTTGCATAATTAAGTAGGAAATTCTCTAATGACAGTGTTTTACATATAATAATTATACTTAATAGTAGACGTTCATTCATTCATACATACATTGTACAATGTATGTAATCTAGTGTTGGTGGAATGTCAACAGATACCAATTATGCAAATAATGACCTAATTTGCATAATTCATGTGAAAATTCTATGATTCCTAATAGTAACTGATGGGGTTTTTAGAAGTTGTGACGTGTAAGTTACTTAAAGTTACTTAACATCACTATGCGTAAAAACTATACTATAATCATTATTATGTTAATTCATAATATTAAACCCCACATTTTTGCTCACAGAGCCCACCTGAGAGATGACAAGTTCTGGTCTCTTCAGGTCGATGGTTGCCATGCCGATCTCTCCCCTGGCCAGGCCACGCCCTTCTACAAGTGCTGACAGACAGGAGAAGGACAGGAAAAATATCTCAGGTCTTCTCTTTTATCAAATCAAAGAAAAAAAAAAGATAAACAAAAAAAGGTCTGACATTCCGATGTTGAGTATTTTTTTATTGTCCCAAAAATGTCCCTAAGTGTCTTTTTAGTTGTCCAAGCTTAAATTTTAGTGGTCAGTGGCCATTGGACCACCTTTAATTTCGAGCCCTGACTACTGTTACGCCACACGCCCCCACACGGGTTAACTCACCGATGATGTTAGCAGTAAGGGGAACTCCTGGGGTGGCACTGGACGCTCCTGTGACACTGTGGGGGGTCCTTCTTGATCCCGGGGTACGGTGGGAACTGGAGGTGGACCCGAAGCTTCGAGCAGTGCCTGGTTGAGCGGCAGGAGCTCTCTTACTGGTGCTAGAATGTAGAGATGTACAGTCAAACTTGCCTAAGATAAATCACGTCTACCTTACAACAGATTGAAGAATTTTCTACTACTAAATGACTGATGAACCTCTTCAACGAATCACCATTGAGTATTATATTGCCCGATATTAGCCCTGTTGAAGCATTGCCAGGATCCCCCCATGCTGACCCTCAGAGCCCATACCGTGGTGTAGCACCAAACGTAGAAGATGCTGTCACCGAGGTCCCCCTGTAGCGCCCAGAGGAAGGCCCCTCCGTACTGCTCCGAGAGCTGCCCATGGATGTACTGGTCTGCTGCCCGACAGTTGTAGTTGAAGCAGGCACCGCACCACTGGACAGCCCTGTACTTGGGGTCTCCAGCAGCCCAAAATCTGGCAAAAATACAGAGCAAAAATCTAGTCACTGTGTCAACTTGTATGTTCAACTTAAAAGGCATCCAATGCAATTTTAGCAAAACAAAAATATGATGCAGAAAATATGATCAAGAAATCTGTCTGATATTGATGTTTACTGCAATTTCTTAGCACATTTTATCATGATTTCAAGTGTTTAGAATTGCTCAGAAACAAACTAATAGGAGTGAAATTGGAAAATTGTGGCTACTGTTTAGAAATAAGTTGTTTCTGTAAGGTCTTGTAGTGAATACACTGACTAACTAGAAAGGCCGACATTTGCTTGGGAGCAAATACAGCATATTTCAGTCCATCTCCCTCCCACGCAAAAGTGGACTATTTCAAACTTACCCCAGTGCAAAACTGGCAAAGGTTCTCAAATAAATGAATTATATAGTAGCTATATGAGAACAAAGATGCAACAACAAGTACTTTGAATCTCGAAAGCTTTACTAATCTTATTACAGGTATGCAAAAACTAACAATGATGAGATTTGATACATTTTGAAGGTCTTAGGCACATAAAATTGAATTTGTGGGTCATTACGCACCACTTAGGTGCAATGTGACCTCAGGTAACCCGCAATGGAACACGTGTTCCGTGGATGGAACCGGCCATTCTTTAGATAGAACATGGAACGGGTACAGCACTTTTGGCCCTTTTTTTGCTGAAAATAGCCATTTAAGTCCCCCAAATGAGTAGTTTGGAAGTGGTGTATGCCAAATATGTGACATTGTGACTACTATTCTGTAGACACATGTTCAAGGTACCTTTATACCGAATTTCAGATCATTTGGTTGTAATACCAGGGCTCAGGATCCAAAAATCCATTTTTTTTCGAAAAATGCCCCAAAAAACCTTCATAAAAATTTTTCAAAGGCATGTATAAAAAAAATGAAAAAAACGTCTGGGGGTATTTGCCCACCCTACCTCCATGCCAAATTTCAGGTCATTTGGCTGAATGATGGCTGAGTTGAATCCCTTTGACTGTTTGGCAGGAGGAGGAGAAGGAGAAGGAGGAGGAGAAACATGAGGGAACACAATATATTTCATCCATACCATGGTATGGACTGAAATATAACAATATACAAATTTTGATTGTATTGAAACATTTGCCTATTTGGCTCAGACGCAACCGAACAGTAGCCGACCTGGCCGAACACCTGGAGCTAACCACAGCCGACCTT
This sequence comes from Branchiostoma belcheri, assembly GCF_001625305.1. Taxonomy (NCBI): domain Eukaryota; kingdom Metazoa; phylum Chordata; class Leptocardii; order Amphioxiformes; family Branchiostomatidae; genus Branchiostoma; species Branchiostoma belcheri. The sequence goes on along the minus strand of NW_017803124.1, from coordinate 354,657 downwards.
GCTTCTGACCCACTGTAAGCCATATTCAGGCCACTCCAATTTAATTTGTTGGTTCTCAGATTTAAAAAAAAAAAGCGACAGGGCGGAAAAAAATAAAAACAGGTCTAGGCATCCTATTATAGCCCCAAATGCTACGATAGGAGCCATGAAGTCAACACAAAAGGCTGGGTTAATATTTTTAACACAATACTCGTAGATAAACAATATATGAATATTGAACTTTAAATCACTACCAATACCACTGTATTGATAGATGGAGAAACTGTAACAACTAGGAAGAAAGGACTTTCCCCAACTGTTGAGGGCAAAATATGAGCACTTTTGAATTGATTCAGAACCAGAATCTTTTTCTTTTTGCAAATCCGAAAAAATGAAGAGGCACATCCGAGAACCAACAAGTTAAACTGGTGCGGCCTCAGCTTAATGTGTGACAGAGGCTTTACTTTTAAAAGTTTTATGGGAACACCTACTGTATCTGGGCTGCCTTGGTTGTCCAGCTGACATGTCTGGTGTTCTGGGTTGTCCCCTGAGTTACCACTGATTCCTTGTCCTTTCTGGAAAAATTTTTAAAAAAGGCAATTCTTCAATGGCATGAAACCATAAACTAGTGAGCTAGTTTCCCCTCCACTCCATATGCTAAACCTTCAACCTGCTATTTTGGCACCTGATTTTGTATTGGATGTGGAGTTATGCAGCTTCTAATCTACCGAAAAAAGGTATTATATTCGACACAGTTGCTTTTGTACCATATAAGGCCATATAACCATACTATGGTATGGTTATGTACTATCGTATCCCAGCCACAGTAGGAATTGGCTCCGAAAGGACCATTAAAATCAACATAATCACAATCATGATTTTTTGTCTCTTCACCGAAGGGGGAGGGGGGCACAACTGTGGGTTCAACAAACCTCAGTTTCTCCAGTCCACATTTTGTTAAACAACTACGTACGGCTGCAAGAAGGGTCGGAGTCCACATCATGTTGCAGATTGATAGTATTATGTTGAACTGTAGTTAGTATGTTGTAAGTTACGAGGGAAAGAGGGCCAATGGCCCAAATGAATGAATAAGCGTTAACATTTACTGTCAGGATCAGCGTCAGGACAACTCGATCGTTTATAATATCTCCGTTAAATCTTGACCTATTTTCCCTGTTCCAGGTACAGATGTTGAGAAGCAGAAAGTCACAACAAATTGGCACCTGTGAATATCAAAGTTGAGCTGCCACCGCTGATTCCGTCCGAAGGGATGTCCCAGAACAAGAAGTTATGACATTTCCTCTCAGTCTCAGTCTGTGTTGTTTGCTCTGACGTGGCCAAATAGCGTCGCCTATCGGGATGCAGGTGTAATGCAAGGCGGTGAACGGAATGGGTTGCTGTTTAATTATGGGTTCACCACACCACGAAGTGGTGGTGAACCCATATTGCTTTTTCTGATGTTTCTTCTCCTTCTCCTGCCATCTTTTAAATGGATTCAGCTTCTTCATTTTAGGGCCTAAGGTCCTGAAATTTGGTATGGAGGTACAGTGGGCAAATACACCTAGGCGTTTTTTAAATTATTGTGATACAGGCTTTTAGAATGGTATTATTTGAGTTTTTTGGCTGTGTTATAGCAAATGTATTACTGTGTTAGTGTGCCTTGTTTACCACGTTTGGGCATGAGTCATCACAATGGAATGCAGGGCATCAACCAATAGGCATGCAGCTTTCCTCTATTCTTCTTGCTGATTGGCTGTTGGGATTTAACTTGATCAACACCTGCACAGAGCATTTCCACCTGCACAGAGCATTTCTTGCTGATTGGCTGTTGGGATTTAACTTGATTAACACCTGCACAGAGCATTTCCATACTGACAGTATGTCTGTATTCAAGTGTTTTGGTAGGTATTTCAAGCTTTCCTGCTCCAGCATTGGAATGCGGGGCATGGACGTTTTTTTTTTATTTTGAAAATCAACAGTTTGCATTATGCAATTAAAAATCCTAACCAATAAAGTTGGGAATAGCTATCCAACTGTTGTTTTAGTTGTATTTTACTTTATATTATAGTTATATCAATGTAAATCATTGTTTTCCCTTGTGTTTCTCATTCTTTCCCTGCCATGTCGTAAAATGTGGTGAACCCATCGCTGTATTTGCTCCAAAGCAAATATTGGCCTTTCTAGTTTTAGTTGCATTTTACTTCATATTATAGTTATATCAATGTAAATCACTGTTTTCCCTTGTGTTTCTCATTCTTTCCCTGCCATGTCGTAAAATGTGGTGAACCCATCGCTGTATTTGCAAATATTGGCCTTTCTAGTTTTTATGGCTTCACCACTATGCGGTGAAGTCATGTTGTTTTTATGACTTCATCACCTAGTGGTCATATTGTTTCTGCTCACGTTTCTCCTCCTCCTTCTTCTCCTGTCATTTCAATGATGCATCCAGGCGTAATATAAAGCAGTGTTCATATGTTAAAACCGTTGTTAACGCTCTATTACCCGTCCATTCTGACGAATAGGAAACACGCAGTATTTGCGAGTCTTTTTTTCAGGATCAAGATACACTCCGCAAAAACTACCCGCCCTCACGTGTCGAGTGCTAACGTTACATCACTTGAAACATGATTGAACGGTGGTGCAGGTTTCTGTGCTGCATAAGCTTTTTAACTTTCCTTCATTTGACTAGGGACGGTTTACTTGTAAAACGTCCTTGATTTGACATAATACGTCACGATGCGTTCTGGCCCGTTCTGGCGGCTCGACATAAATATTCAAAAGGCGCCCCAAAATCCAAAGAAAGGGAGCAGGACGCTTGACGAGGAAATGGTAGCCTCTATTAGGCTTCGGGAGGCGGCTGGAAAGAGTAGAAATCGGCCAAATAGAGAGATAACATGCCGGGGGAGTTTAGCTGCTGGGAGCGGCAAGCTGTTCTCTCCCAGCAGATAAACTCCCCTGGCACGTTATCTCTCTATTTGGCCGATTTCTACTCTTTCCAGCCGCCTCCCGAAGCCTGGTAGAGGCTAAGGAAATGGCGAGAGCACTTGTCAACGTCACGCACGTGACTGAGTCAACACGTTAGTTACGGCAAGGCAAACAGATAATGCACGATGTGGTGCTCACTAATTGAGCTATTTCAGTATGTCGTACATGGCACAGATATGCCGTAGTTTCCATACAGACTTTTAAAGCCCTTGCCTTTAATGCTTGTATAACATTGGACAGCCTCACATCTGTGAATATTTCAAAAGTGCGTTCACATCAGAGATGCTAAAGGCCCAAGTCCTTCTCCTGGGGGCTCTTGTCGCCCTGTTAACGAACCACGAGGCTCTGTCATGGCGACGTCGTCGAAGTTGCGTTTGGCACTGGAACAGTTGGAGCGCCTGTAGCGCCCCATGTGGACCCTCCGGCACGCAGACGCGCACAGCTAGCGGCTGTGGAGCCCCGGGCCCGCAAACTCGCACCTGTAACCGGTTCTGTCACAACGGTGGGACGCTTCTGACTTCCTCGTGTCGGTGTCCACTAGGGTTCCGGGGTACCTGCTGCGAGACTCGTGAGTATATATTGACTTTAATGACTGTGTGAACGATAATAACATGGTTGGTAGAATTTGCCCCGGGGCTCGATAAAGCTGGATCCTGAATGGACTGGGGTCAAGTATTCCATGACTTAATAGGTGATATTCTTAGCATCAAAGTTCATCTGTGTTGAAATTTATGAAATAAAGACTCAACGTTGAACACCATTAAGCATGCTTAAATATCGTTTTTCATGCAGTGTGCAGTTGGCACTGGAACAGTTGGAGCGCCTGTAGCGCCCCGTGTGGACCCTCCGGCACGCAGACGCGCACAGCTAGCGGCTGTGGAGCCCCGGGCCCACAAACTCAACCCTGTAACCGGTTCTGTCACAACGGGGGGACGCTTCTGACTTCCTCGTGTCGGTGTCCACTAGACTTCCGGGGTACCTGCTGCGACACTCGTAAGTTTAAAGGGGCATTATATGCAACATCTGAAAAATTTAGATATTTTATTTTGAGAAATATGTCGTGTGATGGTAATTTACTTCCACTTTTCAGCATATTTGTGCTATTACCTTACATTTCTGACACTTATGATTGGCACTACATGTAAAACAGCCCAGACTAGGCGCACTCGGTTTAATTATGGTGCCACCACAAACTACCAGAATTTAAAAACATGGTCAACAGCTTTGTTTCCAGATTTTCAACACAGTCATAATTTACGATGTCATATTTGACGTTTCCAGAATGGTACTTTGTAAAAAGCCATTGAGCAGAAAATGGACTTTTTGTATTGATGCTAAGTTACAACCTTAATGTCAAGAATGCTAATATTAAGACAGACAGACATGGCTTAAAATTAAAACTGAATGAAGGCAGCGACCTGTCCACAACATGGTGGTATTTCATGCTGTCCTTGGTACCATTTATTCCCTCCGTGCACACAGTAACTTTTTCAGCGTGTCTGCATGTTTGTGTTTGGTTGTCACTTGTGTTTCCCTAATTACTTTATCGTGCTAGGCACGTCAGACAAATACAAAGTAATTGACAGGAAGTTAGGTCGATAGTCCCAAGAAGGTCCTAGAAAAGGCTATCTCATTTTCTTCATTCAGTTTTCTGATATATACATGCCTGTGAGCCAGTGGACAAATAATGTATGTACAGAATCACTTCGCAAAAAAAACTCGATATTCACAGTAGGCGTGAGAGTTTTTTTTTCTGTTTTCCCCAACGAAAGGTTGGGGAAAACAGCAACATCAACACGAGCACAGGTGTTTTTTCTCGAGTTGGTGCGGGACATAAGATTCAGAGAGTCTGGTCGAAAACACCGTCAATACCGACAGTTATCCAAAACCCACGTGAAAGGCACGGACAGGAAGGAGGAACAACATATCTGGTTAACACTCATGCAGAAAGTTCGGCAAACACTTGGCCGTTCGGCCGGGACTTATATGAGAAGAACGCTTCTTAGCTTCAACCATGCATGCGCTTGTAAGGTACGAGTAACGCCGACTGAAAATGAACAATGACAGTTTCCACCGTGACGCACAAGGAAGTAGCTTGGTTTAATTAGTTTACTCGAACCTGAATAACACCAGTTAAAGCTACCACTGGCTGTCGCCCGGTCGTACTGTTACTCGACATCCACACGTTTTAAAAAGTCGTTAATCTGAGCACCAAACCTATGGAAACCGCCCGGGAAGTCACCGTGCGCTGTAAGCTCCACCGGTTGTACACTGTCTCCGTTCTGGTTTGCCTGGTATCAACCGGTGAGTGCGGTCTTCAGATTTCTTAGTGGAAAGGCGCTCAGTGTGTGTGTGCGCATCCCCAAGTATCGTATAAAATTTTTGCCTATTGAAATTACATGAAACGTTTTTAACACCTCGTGATCGGACAAACAAAATACAGCAATTTTATGCCTTGTGGCATGTTTGATAATTCTCTACGCTCTCGACTTATATATATAACGGATGGAGACGTCCCCGTTTAGCTTTTATATATATATATACAGTAGATACTACATACTCATTACAACGTATCTGTACACTTTTAAGTGTAAAAACAAATACAGCAATCGTTTTCTTGTATTTTCTACGGCTTTGTACTTAGAAAACACGCGGCATGTTTACTGTTTCTCTGCGCGCTCTTTGAGCAAACTGGGGGAGAACTCTCCATTATAACTTGTAAGTTACAGAAAGTTACAGGAAATGTTCCTTTTTTTAAGCAAATTGGGGGAGAACTCTCCATTATAACTTCTAAATTCCAGAAAGTTACAGGAAATGTTCCGGTTTCTTTAAGCAAACTCGGGGAGAACTCTTCATTATAACTTGTATGTTCCAGAAAGTTACAGGAAATGTTCCTTTTTTTAAAAGCAAACTGAGGGAGAACTCTCCATTATAACTTGTAAGTTCCAGAAATTAAAGTTACAGGAAATGTTCCTTTTTTTAAAAGCAAACTGGGGGAGACTCTTCATTATAACTTGTAAGTTCCAGAAATTAAAGTTACAGGAAATGTTCCGGGTTTTTAAACAAACTGGGGGAGAACTCTCCATTATAACTTGTAAGTTTCAGAAAGTTACAGGAAATGTTCCGTTTTTTTAAGCAAACTGGGGGGAGAACTCTCCATTATAACTTGTAAGGTGCAGAAAGTTACAGGAAATGTTCCGTTTTTTTAAAGCAAACTGGGGGGAGAACTCTCCATTATAACTTGTAAGTTACAGAAAGTTACAGGAAATGTTCCGGTTTTTTTTTTAGCAAACTGGGGAAGAACTCACCATTATAACTTGTGAGTTCCAGAAAGTTACAGGAAATGTTCCGTTTACCCTTCGGCATAAAAAGGATGGCACCTGAGCTAGGCAAATAGTGTTTCTCTACTTTTCATAGCTGAGGTGAAGGCTTCGACTTATTTTGGGCGTGTTTTAGGCGTTTTTATTCGGCTCTCTTTTTGTACTGGTATCTTTATTACACCGTAACTCCCTTGCACATGAATACTGTCTGGCTAGATTTCCTTGAGGGGCATGTTGACCCTGGAGCCGAGGAACTGACCAGTGTAGGACCGGGAAACAGTCTGGTATCCAGGCTATGCCGTGTCGGACCGTGCCTTCACGCGAAGCTTCGACGGCAAACATTTACAATTTGTCAGACGTAAAGGTTAACATCATTTGGCGAAGTTACGAGCTCGTGCAACGCTCTTTCGATTTTATTACCTCCATGAAAAATGGAGGTATTGTTTTTGGCCTGTCTGTCTGTGTGTCTGTCTGTGTGTTTCCGGACATTTGCGACCAGCATAGCTTTTGAACCTTTGGATGGATTGTAATGATATTTGGTATGTGGTGAGGGTTTTGTCCCCCTAGCAGCTTGTTCTGGAACTGCAGGCGGGTTTCTAGTGAAACACCTTTCATAGCAGATAAATTCACAAAGGAACAATGTATTTTTATGATTTTTGGTATGTGGGTAGCTTATACAGAGATCTACACTATTGGATAAAAATTAAATAGATGATGGGAATTTCATACTTGGAACATGTGTAAGTTAATCAAAAGTTAACATCATGATGCATCTATTATGTTAATGCAGAGGTCATTTGCATAATTGAGAAAGAAATTTACATTTACATATCAAGCCCATATTTCATGGAGGTATGAGATCTCGGAACTCTTGTTTCATTTGATCTATTAGACCGTATAGATTGGATGACTAGAAGTTGGACGTTTGCGTATTCCGGACAGTGTGTTTCCCGATGAAGTACCTGGCTTTATTAAGCTGAATGCGACTCTGTATTTTTTTTAACCGTGTAAGGTCTTCACAAAACGGTAAGTTAAAAAACCAAAAAAGAAAAAGAAAAAAAGAAGACAGGTCGCGTTATAGTAACACTCTGATATCGATGGAGGACAATCCTGTACGTTTGGTTGATCTTCGACAATCTTATCTGATTAAAATGTTCGTGCAGGAATTTTCTAACCCCGTTCATTAGGCAATCACAGTGCTGAAAAATACAACTTACAGACCTCATTGCAACTCATGCACACGTGTACTGTGTGTACGTCTTTGTGCGAAGAACGTAGTAACTTAACTTGTATGCCCTGTTAACCAGCCTTCCCACACTTATTTCCGACGGAGTATTCTGAAGGAGCCTACGGTGAAAACGGGTTTAACTTTTTGTTTTGTTTCATTTTTACACAAAACTAGAGGTCGGAGATCTCATGCCTTCGTCAGAGGGACATTGTTCTAGATTAAGGAACGTTTTTTAATGAGAAATCAAGTTGGTCTAGAGTACAAAAGAATCTCTGTACTCCTTTTTCCCCTTTTTTAATTCTACGACAGTGTCGCAAAATATAATGAGAAGATGGGATAAAAGGAAAGAATCAGAACAGGGGGAGATTTGTTGCTGTTTTCGTTTGTTGTTACACTATGTTCTTTTATTCAATTTGCGTCCTAACCTTTGTATTTCCACAGTTAGTATGTTCCAAATCTATGCATGTTAATCAGTTTTTTTTTTTTGGCCTTCATGTATTTTATCGCGCTTTTGCAATAAATTCAAGGTCTCCAGTGGACGTCATCCGTAAAAAGTCTGGCCTTACAATTTAGGGAATGACCTGCCTGACGCATGTCCAACTTTTCCTCACCCCCCCCCCCACAGTATTTATAGGACAGCTCCTGTGTAAATATATTCGAGTTATTTTGCTCACAAGCCAAAACACAAAAAAGTCCTTTGGCCTCAACAACGGTAATCTGCCCGCCAAAAATCATGGACGTCGAATCATGCCTTCAAGAGTTATTCCGCTAAATTTCATAGTCTTTCTGACGAAGACAATAATCATAATTATCAAAAATGAACACACTATAAACATTATAAACAGAAAGTGAAACCATCCAAGTGCAAGTAAAGTGAAACTAAAGAATAAAATAACAGTCATGAGTAAAATGATAACCGATTTATTATGAACATTGTACACAAGCACAATGTTGTTACTGATTGAGAGTCAAACAGGTGATAAACAGGCCGTCGGAAGTAATTACCCTAACAATGTTTGACTACAAGTTAAAAGTTTTCCGTAATTACATATCTTGAAACATTTCCAAAATGCCATTTTCAGCTTTTACCTTTCTTTTGCAATTGACGTCAAGCTGGGGTATTAAGTTAACGTAATTTGCACCGATCTCACAGCTTAAAGCAAGGTTCGCGAACAATACAAAGATTATTACTCCGTGAAGGAGGTCAGGACCTCCGGACGGAGTGTTGTAATCGGCTGATTTTTCATGTTCGCAGTCAAAACACTGGGTTCTCTTTGTGTAATCGGCACGCAATTTTATACGCCGTCTGCGGGCATGCCCGTGTTGATGCACGAATGTGTATTTTTGCCGTTGCTGCTTTCGCGGTCAATGTAATATCGCAGACGCACCCCTACAATTACGAGGCGAATTGGAATGGTCCAGAAAAACGCGTTGTTTGGAATAGCAGTGGGGTTCAAAAAAGTTCATGCAGATACGGGGTGGTTTTTATAAGTGGTTCCAGATGTTTTTGCCCATGGTTAAGAGATGCCAAGTTTTTTGGAAGATGTTCGCAGCCAAAACGCATTCTTCCGTACGTCGCATTTCTGTGTAATTTCGCATGTGGTGTTGCATTATGTCCGGGATGATGCACGTCTTTTTATTT
>NW_017803124.1:343152-344381 GCF_001625305.1 Branchiostoma belcheri | reverse complement strand
TAATGACGACCAGTCGCGCTGTCCTGATACACCGCGAATGTGCGAGTGTTCCCTGTAGACAGTCCCGGGAGTCATTTTTTTCGCACATTCCAGGAGCCAAACCAAAATACGTTCATGAACCGAGTCCAAAAAACCGAAACGTGAAAATCGGATGATCGGACCTGATGTACATTTCTCTTTCTATAGATTGTACACACAATACACACATCTTTAGATAATCTGGCCATGGCAGGTTAAAAAAAAAGTAACCCTGAATCATACTAGATTAGCGTAAATGCATGTTAATGCGTTCAAAACAAGAAAAAATTGTTTCCGGGTATTAATCTCTTGAATCACGGCGCTGAATATTGACGCAAAAATATTTCGGGCATCGCGCGCCCTTCCCGCGTCACGTGTAGGCATCTCGCATCTCTGATTGGTTGTTGCGTCTTAAGATGACTGAGCCGACGCGCGTTTAAACAATTTTTCTTTGTTCGATTTATCACACTTCACAGAGAATTGTCGCCAATGGCTACTTCTTTTTGTTGCAATATATAATACTTCACGGAGAATTGTCACCTATGGCTTCTTGTTAAGTTTACGGTTGCCAAGTGTGACATATTTAGGTTGCCACAGGGATGTTTGGCTGCCAACAGCTTGAAAAGAAGAATTGTAGTCAACATTTGTTCTCATGCAGACCAGAAAATGTCTCCATTCACGATCAAAATGTCTTTATTTTCGAGATAAAAACAGTGACCGCTGTGTCTGTTAAGCCTTGGACATAACCCACCTTGTCCGTACGTTTTTGGGAGGCTACGTCTGCTACGTTTTTTCTGAAAACGTGGGGAAGGAGTGGCGTCGACGCACGTCACTCGCACGGTTGCGCAAGGTGTAAGAGTGTGGTCTGCACGCCACGTCTGGCCGTGAGCGGTTGCGTGCATCGCACTTTGTGCAAGTGGTAAGTGAGTTGTACGTGCTTACAACGTACGCTGTGCGATTGCAACTTTATCGTAAGGAGGCCGTACTCACACGTGCGTCTTCCGTACGGTACGTACCGGGCACGCGCGTCGCCCGTACTCGCACGCACGGGTGGTGAATCCGTAGACCGCACGCAGAAAAAGTTTTACATGCACTTAAAGTTCTATGGCGTGTCTGCGTGCTCCCAAATCCGTAGGATTCCGTACGGAGGTGGTACTCACCACGCACGGATGCCCTGCGTTTGCCCACGTTTTTGCATGTACACGGCGGTC
>NW_017803124.1:341146-342059 GCF_001625305.1 Branchiostoma belcheri | reverse complement strand
ATCCCAAATCCTAACCCACACCGAAATACCTTTTAGTTACAAATTCTTTTCCGGAAACATCGGCCGCAGATGTTGCATTGTGTTGCCTGGGTATGGTGTAGCATATAAACGGATTAAAATAAATAAACGGATATAGATACATGTGTATCCCTTTACTTCTTTGAATTTCTAAGGGTCTGCAATCAGATAAACAGTAAGTTGACAGACTAAAGATGACAAACATTGTCCTTCATGTTACAGAAGATTTAGTCATAACAGGGGTTGTCTGCTTTGAAACAAGGCCAGAATACAGCAGTTTGTTTGTTTGTTTGTTTGTAATTAACCCCGAAGGAAATGTTCCGCCACAAAGTAGGCGACCGACATCAAGCCCTCCCCACCCAGCCCTGATGGGTTACATCGGCTGTTTGAAACAAACAAATAAACAAACAAACAAACAAACAAACAAACAAACAAACAAACAAACAAACTAGCAAGCAAGCAAGCAAGCAAGCAAACAAAAATATGTGAATTTTACTATTTTTCTGACAGCCGTGGCGCTCGGCGATCCATGTACGGACTACGTGGCACTTGACGAGCCCTCCAGAAGTGCCGGCGTCGAAGCGACCCCAGGCGGCCCGTTCCGGTGCGACAGCGGTCTGAGGACCCAGTGGTACCGGTTCGTCAGCCCGGCGGGGGGAGAGATCCCTACGGACTGCTCTCTACTCGCACCCAGCAGCTGCTCAACAACCGGACCTGTTTGGATGAAAGGCGAGTCATTCAAAGTTGCCTGTATGTCGGTGGCGAAGGCTCGCTCGTGTCTCTGCTGCTTAATCATAGGGCAGAAAGTTTTCTTTTTATGTAGAGAGATATTGAGATGGCGGTGGTTCTTGCCATATAAAGTCAGGATGTGTTTCGTTCAGTTCAGACGATTGCA
>NW_017803124.1:325179-339776 GCF_001625305.1 Branchiostoma belcheri | reverse complement strand
ATATCATGGAGGTATGAGATTGTCGAACTCTAGTTTCTTCTATATTTTGAAGTGAGCACGGGATATCAACCAATGGATAATTCGGTTCGCAGGCTTCAACGAATATCCCAATGGGAGAAACCAGATCCGGACATGTGAAACCTAAAGTACATTCTATCCTGTGCTGTGACAGGTTCTCTTCCAGCCATATCTGAGGGTAACGTCACTAGGCAGGCGTGCCGCAGGTCCCTCAGTAGTGGAGACTGTGAGGCCAACTGTTGGGACATCAGAGTCAGGCAGTGTGATGGACCCCCTGAACCGTACTACGTCTATCTCTTACCCCCCACACCCGGCTGTGATGAAGCATACTGTGCAGGTGGGAACAATACATATTGCAAAAAGCCATGAATTTTATAAGAGAAAACATTTATTTTTGTCTACAGAGGTTCGAATTTATTAAACTTCTCCAGTTAAGATTTATCCTACCGGTAGGTTATATGTACAGTAACGTTAGTATTCATTAGTCATAATGCAATAGTAATAAGATTAGTATATATATTGCAAACAGATTTTTCAAAACTCTGGACAGGATTGATGATGCAATGATTACAATGCACCAAACCCACTTCATTTCCCCCAAAGGGACCAACGTGCTGTGCCCAACAGGACAGAGCTCAGAAAACTACGGCTTCACACCTGGCTGTTCGGGTAAGTCTTTTACATGGTTTTTGCTCGAGCTAGAACTACATGAGGCTGAACAGGCATGTTTCAATAGGAGTGTAACATTGGTCTTCTTCATTACATTTACGGCAAATTGAATCAGGTATAAATTCAAGATATCGCAGACATCAAACGTCATAATTTGACGGTGTGGCATATTATAAATCTGCCTCCCAACAGCAACATGCATGGCATTGTGAGTGTCTGGACTTACGTCTTAACCTGAATGAAGTGTAAAATCCAGCGATCCCAACCCAATCTGATGTTGACATGCCGATCCCTCAAGCTATGTCATTTCAGCTTGTGCAAAAAGAGATATTGAGTTCTTTTGATGGCAAAATTTGTGCATACCACAAAAGCATAAAGATGCAATGATACCAATATCTTGGATACGTTACAAACTTTTCACCACAGCCAGTTTCCCAAAAATAACGACCAACCCAAAGCTGACAAACGGCACGGAGCCTTACCAAGTCGTGCTGTTCTGTGACTTCGACCGTCCACAGTGGGACAACCTGACGATCGAAGTCTTCTGGGTGGCCGACAACACTCCCATCTTCGAAGACGTATTAATAAATGGAGAGAGCAGATCAATCTTGACACAAGATGATCTAAAAACTGGAATGGGAAAGACGGTAAGAAATATCTACTCTCACCATTCCATAGCAGCATGTTCAGTAACGTTGTACATGTACGTCAATGAAAGTCAGACAGCCTGGTATAGGTTGTAGAATTTTAACCCAATGTATTTGTTTTAGAACGAGGGATATATTTTTGTATCGGTTTGCTTGCAATCGCAATTGAGTATTTTAAGTTAATTTAAAGTAATAAGGCAATAAAAGAAAAAATAATTAGCCCCTCTAGATCCGCTAACATCTGCATAAAAATTATTTACGTATAGGTTTACTGTTATAAATATTTACGTTTTATTTTACAACTGATAAGTATTTTCCGCTGATGTTTTCCAGATAGTCTGCAAAGTCCGCGGCAGGTACAAAGGCGGAGGGGCGCCTGGCACCATGGAAATCAGCAATGAGTTCTTTGCTGGAGTAAAGGTAGAAACCACAAATTTATTAACAGATAGATACCACTAGATAATAAACAAGCCTTTTTTCGGTCATTTCTGCTCTTAATAGTTTTTTGTTTACAGCTGCTAGGGTGCAATGACGTGTGGTGGTGGAGCCAGTAGAATTCAGAGCTAAGAAGAACGAAACTCCTGACGCCACGTTTGATTTTAAAAAATATTTTCCGTCACAGATTCTTACGCAGGATATTTTGATCGAAGAGGGAGGTGAGGCGAAGAACATACAGCTTCAGCCCACACTGCCGCTTGTCTGCACAAAGTTTGCAACCGACTTTGGTGTAGCGTGCCAGCTATCAGTACAAATTGTTTACAAGACCGACGACTCTGCGGACAACATCTGTGAGGAAAGTTTACAGTATGAGGCTGTTCAGGAAACGTGCAGCCTTGACTTTAACGAGGCCACTTGGACCGGGATCATTGAGTTCCCAGTGAGGGCTGTGAGTGACAGCATAGCGGACGGGTCAAGGCGCATGAAGATTGGATTCAACCCGTTTTCTGCTGACCCTGCGCCTCTGTGGGACAAGTACCAAATTGGGGACATCTTTGTAAGTTGAATTGACGACAGAATAATGTTTCTATCGCACATAGAATGGTTTGTTTACATTGAAAACGCCTGCATGCGCAGTTGCACTCGAGGCTTTATCTTTAACATCTTTTAGAGTCGACAGACTCGTATTATGAAAAATGCTTACGACCTACTCTACTTTGTAAAGGCTATAACAAATATTTAGGCTATTGATATTTCAGTTCTTGCAACCATCTCATTGTAGATGCTTAATTGTATCTTTTTTTCCCTTTTCTTTTCAGGTCACCACTCGCGACAACGATCCTGACGGGGATGTCGTGTGCAAATCCACAGGAGACCCGCACTACACCACTTTTGACGGAAAGTGAGCGAAAATGTTAACACGTCATTTCGTATATTTAATGTGTTTTTTACTTTCAATGACAGTTGCTTTCTTGTAGAATTCTTAGGTGTATTTTTCTTCATGCAGAAGGGCCGCCCCACACGTTGGTTCATGTAAAGAATGAAGCATACTTCTATTATTTAGCTTTTAAGCATCTGCAATAGAGCATGTAAGTACGCAGATGTGTTAATCAAGCACACCATATATGTCCACTGGTATAACATTGCTATATGTTTGGATTATTTTTGTAATGTGTCGACCGTTTTTTGTGACTATTATGTTCCACTGTTAGGTACTATCATGTATATCAACCCGGCACATTCACTCTGATGCAGCATCGGTTCCTCCCCATTGAGGTAGGTGAATTTCATGCACTACATGATATTTATCAATATTGCATTGTTTGTTTTTCTAATTCCAAAGAAAATGCAACTATAAGCTATAACTAAGTTAAACGTTAATGCATTCGGATAGTTGGTTGGTTGGTTGGTGGCCTGCTTGCTTTCTGCTTCTTGGTCGGTTACTTTCTTGGTTGCTCTGTCGGTTGGTTGGTCGGTTGGAAATGACGCTGTTGTTCGTACTGCTCCAAGGTTCAGACCAGGACAAGAATGTGCAATGCCGCCGGGAATGTAGCCTGTAACTGCGGCGTTGCTATCCGGGCGGGAAACGAGGTGTTCATCATCACAAAGTGTAAAGACGGCGTGAACAAGTTCAGCTACTCCACGGGAAAATGGGTTCAGTTTGAATCGTCTCTTGCCACTAAGGTGGAACATCATGGTCCCGTGGGGATAGACACGCGTTTCTACTACAAAGATGGCGGACATCGGTTTTTGGTAAGTTTGACCATCCTTTGCAACTACCAAACATTCCAACGGAAAAGCGCAAATGGCAGATTTCTTGTAACATGTATTGCAATTTCTGCCAGTCGAAAGGTATTTAAGTTGGTATAAAAGTTTTTTTTATTCCAACATCACCAGACGTGGTGACGACACACTCAAGTTTTTTTCAACTTACATTAATGCTGCCATGGGCCACCAACACGGGACAAATACATGACAGGACAATACATGACAGGACAACTCTGAGCTAAGTGAGGAAAGTCATGTAAAGTGCTTTTCCCAAGGGCACAAGATCGGTGGCATGTCAGGACTCGAACCCGGGACTCTTAAAACCCGGGACTCTTAGTTCCGAGTCGCGCACTCTGCCGCTATGCCAAACGACCCCACTTAAAGGAGTACTAACCTCCAGAAGGAAGTGCTATTTTCCGATACATCATGCTGCAATGAATACATAACTAGCCGACTTTTTACATAATTTCGCTTGTACGAGTCGCGCGGGGCATGTTTGTAAAGTGATATTAATATCATTGACCCCCATGCTGAAC
Source organism: Branchiostoma belcheri (assembly GCF_001625305.1). Classification (NCBI taxonomy): domain Eukaryota; kingdom Metazoa; phylum Chordata; class Leptocardii; order Amphioxiformes; family Branchiostomatidae; genus Branchiostoma; species Branchiostoma belcheri. The sequence goes on along the minus strand of NW_017803124.1, from coordinate 335,701 downwards.
CACAATTGATACATCCGGGAACTCTGGCTTACGCAATACTCATACACTTCAGGTCAACATACACATTTTTTGGCGAAAATGGTAGGAGACAAGCACACTAACAAGCTGATTATTGAGAAATTACTTGTTTTACTTTGCTTGACCTGTGGCTTGGATACTATAATATCGGGATGTCGAATACAGTGGGAGCCGGCCAGTTTCATCCTGCGTGTTTTGATTTTCTCAACTTATTTGCATGTAAGTATTACTTGAACAGATAATTAGATTACGCCACTTATGGAAAGGATAACTAGATTACGCCGTTTTTTTCATCGTCAATATTTGCGGCATAAATGAGGGGCGATAAGGACACCAAGAAGGACAATGGTTGGTAAGATACCAAAGAACACAAAACGGTACGAATTTTTTTTTATCGCCCCCGAAATGAGGTCTGTAACGTAACTTTTTGTTTAAAACATAGACACCAATAGGGTAGCGTGGTGTATTCTGGGATAGTTTTGAGGGTATTTGGAGAGTTTGTCCTGGATTCGATGCGTTTTAAGACTTGCGCGCAAAATGGGCATTTAATGGTATACTGTAAAATAATATGCATTTTTCACTTCCAAAAATAAATGCCTGTCGAAATATAGCACCCCCTTCTGGAGGTAAGTACTCCTTTATATGCATTTCGCCCCCGAAATGAGGTCTGTAACGTAACTTTTTGTTTAAAACATAGACACCAATAGGGTAGCGTGGTGTATTCTGGGATAGTTTTGAGGGTATTTGGAGAGTTTGTCCTGGATTCGATGCGTTTTAAGACTTGCGCGCAAAATGGGCATTTAATGGTATACTGTAAAATAATATGCATTTTTCACTTCCAAAAATAAATGCCTGTCGAAATATAGCACCCCCTTCTGGAGGTAAGTACTCCTTTAATAGTTGTATAAAATTGCCTCGATGTTGTGCCTTCGGGCTTGACTTGACCCCTGTGGTATCCATCCTCACTGCCGCGTATCTTCCCCAGGTCTACCTTCCAACAGGATCATGGATGGATATTACTGCGATAGGATCGTCCAACCAGTATCTGAACATCTACTTTTACCCTTCCGCTGACGATTACAACAAAACTCTGGGGCTGTGTGGGACGTTTGATGGCGACAGCACAAATGACGGTCTCCATGCTGATCTTGGGACAGAGCTTACCATTGGTGACAACCAGGTGATCACCGGCAGTGCATTCGTCACAAGCTGGAAGTGAGTTTCATTTTTCGCTGATGTTTCGCAAATCATAAGCATTCGCAGGATAATGACATGAACAAGAATGCTAAAGCTACAATTGATTACTCCAAAATAGCGGTTCCTAGTGAATTCTTTCATCAGTGACAACTTTGGAAGGATAAGGATACTAACCTCCAAATTTTCGATGGCTATCAGTCCATCTTGTTCACGGAGTGGCCTAATCTCGCGAGAGCGCGAGACTAGGCCCGAGACTTGCATCGGTCGGTCGGGTCCCACCCCCCGCTGCCTCCCTCCGGAGTAAGGGTAAGTAAGTCTTGGGGAGCTCCCAACCTTCTGTCCGGTTTAGCTTGGCACCTTCCAACTGTATGTGCACCGCTTCCTTAATCTTCCTATGTGGGTTACGAGACTCTTGGTCTATGATTTCAATAATGTCAGAGATGGGCCTGGTAGTGATGTTGTGACCAGCCTGGAGTTGGTGTTGACTTAACGCTGATTTGCAGTCTTTCTGATGTAATGACTTTTGGTGTTCAGAAGTCCTTTCCCCCAGTGACCGCTCAGTTTCACCAACGTAAACCTCCCCGCACTCTTCACACTTGATCTTGTAGATCACACCGCACTTCTCACCAGGTGCTAGAGGGTCCTTGGGTCTGACAAGGGCATTACGTAAGGTGAAGCCCGGTTTGGAGTACAGGCTCACATTATGTTTGGCATATACCCGTTTCAACCTCTCTGTAACTCCATGTATGTAGGGTAGAACCACGTAACTCGCTGGGAGTTGTTCTTGTTTTCCAGTCTTACTCTGTTCCTTGCTACTCTTGTCCTTTCTGGAGTTGTTTTCCCCCTCCCTCAGGGCCCATTCTGGGTATCCACAGTGTCTGAGGGCTACTCTGACTTTTTCCTTTTCGGCCTCTCTCAAAGCGGGATCTTCAATAAGGGTGTTGGCTCTTTGCATGAGAGTCCAAAATAGCGGCAAATATTCCCGGGAAATCATCGCTGCCCAAGATGTGGAAACGAGAATGGTGACAAATATAGAAATGTCTCCAATTTAATTCTGGACTTCCACTTTAATTCCCATATCTCAGCAACTACATCTAGATGGGCTAATATCGTAAACTATAGGTAGGTTAGGTAAAAATTATGTAAGACGTATGTTGTAGCCATTGAGGGCCCCTTGGGAATTAACCCAATTCTGCAGAATTCTGGAACTGTAGCCAGAGTTTTGCGGAATTCTGGAAACTGGAGCCAGAATTCTGTGCAAAATTTTACAGGTTTATCCCCAAGGGGTCCCTGATGGCTGTTAAATTGTACGTCTACATGTTTCTTATTTAATTTTTAATTATAGAATAATTGATTTTCTGACTCTGTTTGTAGACTTCCAGATGACGACAATCTCTTCGTGGGCAGCTTGAAGCCATCTTTTCTTCCTCTAGATGAGCGGAGATACTGTGAATGTAACATCGAAGGCTCTTACCAGGAAGTGAGGTGCGACTCGTCATACGCCTACAACTGCCAGTGGAAGTCGGCCAGCGCAGGCGCTTCGCCTGTCGCAGAACAACAGAACGCGCGCAAGAGGAAAAGCACAAGCTACCATGATGAAGTCTACGACGACGACATGTTCGGTTTCGACTACAGTGAGCCGGCCATTCCTGTGGTGAGCCATTATAAGAACATTTTTGCTAGTCACTTTGCGGCGCTCATATTGATGACTTCACCACTATGTGGTAAAGTCATATTGTTTTTGCTCACGTTTCTTCTCCTTCTCCTCCTGCCATTTCTTTAAATTGATTTAATTCCTTCATTTTTGGGCCAAATAACATGAAATTTGGCATGAAGGTAGATTGGGCAAATACTCCCAGGAGTTTTTTTTTCAATTTTGTGGTATGATAAAGGCTTTTAGAATGGTTTTATTTGAGCTTTTTGGCTGTGTTATAGAAAATGTACTATAGCAGTGTGTTACCATATTTGGGCATGACTCATCAGAATGGCATGTAGAGCAGGCAACCAATAGGCATGCAGCTTTCCTCTATTCTCCTTGCTGATTGGCTGTTCGGATTTGATTGGGTTAATTCAATTAACACCTGTACAAAGCCATGCCATATTGACAGTATGAACTTTATTCAAGTGTTTTGGTAGGTATGTCCAGCTTTCCTCGTCTAGCATTGGAATGCGGGGCATAAACGTTTCTTTCTATCTTGAAAATCAACAGTTTGCATTATGCAAAAAACTATTTAAAAAAATGGCAACCAATAATGTAGGGGATAGCTATCCAACTGTTGTAACTTCATACTATAGTTATATCAATGCAAAGAATTGTTTTCCCTTGTATTTCTCCCTGCCATGTCGTGAAAATGTGGTGAAGTCATGCTGAATTTGCTCCAAAGCAAATGTCTGCCTTTCTTGCATCGTAATGACAATTTTAGAGACCAGTTTAGTAACTTGTACCTGAATGAAAAATGGCAATGCTTTATCACAATATGTAAGTATGATATCTCATGCTTTGCTCCATTCAGGCTCCCCCAGCTTGGCCTGCACCAAATGGGATGACAGAGGCGGAGGCCAGAACGTTCTGTGAGGACGCCATGACGGGGTCCCCGGCAGGACAGCTGTGTACATCAGTTCTTGGAGACAAAGTTGACTTGTCTTCAGCCACAGAGTCGTGCGTGGCTGATATCCAGGTGCTAAAACTCAAATGTTCTTTAAAGTTTGCAAAAACATTTATGAAAATGAAGCTGTGAACATGTCTACCAAAGCCTGATCAAATCATAATACGATTGACTATGTGTTAAATACCTCCATTGGTATTACAATTGACAAAACAATGTCCTTGTACCTTGCAATATCATGTAGGACACTGGAATATGTTTTGCTTCATCGTGGAAGATGTTGTGCACATTAAACTATTCGATGTTATTTTTTTGCCATTTTCAGGCAACAGGCGATACCACGTGGGCAGAAACTGCTGTAACAACCATGGAAAGCAGTTGTGGGAGTCTGCTGTACAGGAACACTTCCTTCTGGACAAGTAACTCCACCCAGACGAATAACGGTACCCTGACACCCCCTTCGTTCTTTTACGAAACCGTCTCATGTCCGGATAACTGTAGTCAAAATGGAATCTGTGAGAAAGGAGAGTGCATCTGTCAGGTGGGATTCGAAGGTCCGTCTTGCTCCTTAGAAGCAGACAAACCACCAGAAGCATTCTTCATCCCGAAAGAAGGTCTGTGTGACATCAACATCCGGCCGTGCGAACGGACTCCTGTCATCGGCAAGAACTTCCTGGAGTCGACAAATCTGACATGTTCTTTACAGGCCGCAACGGTACGTATGGCATTGTCTTCCGTGTGTGTTATCTTGAAAGTTCATCTGTGTTGGTAGAAGTCATTATGCAGCAAGATTACACACGTGACTCCGTAAGCAGTGGATCATAGGTTGCAGAAAGTCTGTGGCGCCCCCCGTCTCTGTTGAGGGATGGTTGTGATGCCCTGATGTAGATGGCCTCTTTAATCCCTCGTGCAAAGAAATCCGGTTCTGAGTCCAGGATTCTTACTTTGTCCAGTGAGACTGAATGACCAGGCGATTCTATATGTATATGTTGTGAGACTCCCGAAGTAGTCGACAGAGACGGGGGGCGCCACAGACTTTCTGCAACCTATGATCCACTGCTCACGGAGTCACGTGTGTTATCTGCGTGACGTCACGGAAGCGGTGGATTGTTCATTCCTTGACAAAGACTGGAGTTGTACAATCGAAAATTTGGGTGAGTCTAATTTCTTGTGTTGGAAATTACAGATTAATCTTTCTGCATAATTCCGGGTGTGTTACGTTGTTTCTGGTATAGAGGTTGGCAATGTTGAGCCGTGAAGAAGTGCGACTGACATCCGAGATCCTGAGATCCGTATAACACCCAAATGCATTTTTTCTGGGATTTTCTTTATAATTGACTCAATTTTCACAAGGTTTTTCTTTATGCATATGCTATATATGCTAACGCTATTGACAATTGATTCTAGATTGACAACAATGGCGTTCATCCTCTCAACGACAAAACTACCGTTGCGGCCACTTTTGAGAGCTTCGCCCGTGTGGTGTGTCCTCTGCCGCGGTCCCGTGTCAGGAGGAGTACGGCAGCCGGACACAGGACAACAGCCGAGGCGACGCTCGTCTCCATCAGTAACGACGGTGTGCGCTTCAGCCCGCCGGTCCTGCTCATCACGTATGACGCCGTCTGTCAGGACTGTAACGTCACCGGATTCTGTGTTCTCAGGGTAAGAGAGGACTCGCCTTTCGATAGCCTGGAATTCATCCCTACGAACTATCGGCGCTTCATGCAGTCAGTTGAAGTGCGTAGAGATGGATTCCAGGCTATCTTTATGTAGGCAAAAAAGCATCACAGATCAGAGATGCTTTTCGTAGGCTCAGCTGTGTCTACACAAGTTCTAACCAACTACATGTATGTTGCTTTGACTGTCCATACTTTAAAGCACCTATGAAAAATTAAATCATTCAGTTCATTTCTATTAACGTTATATTTTTTTAAATATGCAGAACAACTCCTGTGAGATAGACGGGACTTGCTATTCCAGTGGAGACACACAGATCGGCAACTGGTGCAAACAGTGTGTTCCGTCAGTCAACGTGTCAGCATGGAGTGACAACCTAGGTGAGTAATTCAATCTATGGTCTTTACGTCATCACCTTTTAAGAATCGGCCGCTACAAACATAAAAGATAAGACATGTTTATCAAGCAATATCAATCGATAGTTTATTACCATACACTGGTGTAGCATCTGGAAAGCAGGGGTGGCCTGCATCGTCGGATGATGATGTCAGAATGTTGAAGAATTCTTTGACTAACAGCCATTTAAACAAGGACATGGGAGGTTCTTAGGTAACTGTAGGAGTTTTTTAAATATATTCTTTCAAAGCCGGTGTGTTTCTTTCCACAGACAATTCACCTCCCGTCTTTGAACATACCGGCGACATCATTGCCTTCATCAACCATCAGCTGAACTTCACAGTCAAGGCAGCGGACCCGGAAAACCACCCCTACCTGAGCTACTCGCTGGTGGGAGCCTCACCCGACCCTGAACTGTCCCTGTCCAGCGATGGTCAGCTGAGCTGGACCCCCAAACTAAACACAACCATCATTGTTAACGTCGCGGCTGCTGACGAGTGTGGTGCGAGTTCTACAGAATCTTTCACGGTCATCGCCCGTGACTGTCCGTGTCAGAATGGCGGCATGTGTCCTTCCTTCGCGCTGGACAGTCCTGATAACATCAACTGCAGCTGTAACGGTACCGGCTTCACGGGTCAGATGTGTGACGTGGATGTGGACGAGTGTGCGGACAGCCCGTGTGTCCATGGAGTCTGTAACAACACCGTCGGTGGGTTCCAGTGCGACTGTGAGCAGTACTACACAGGTAGGGCAAACACTCATCAAAGAGCCTCAAAGTATTTCACAGTAGTGATTCTAAAGTGCAATTCATGCATAACTGCGTATTTACTCATACGACTTTACAAGCGACATTGCCCCTTCCTTTAGGTCCTCTGTGTACCCAGGAGACGCCATGCTTCTCCAACCCTTGCCCTGACAACGGGACATGCGCAGACATCCCCGGCGCCATCCAGTGTACCATCTGTCCTGAGGGGTCGGCTTGTGTGGTCATTGAAAGTAAGTATCAACGTCAAGTGGTGCATTTTGTAGGTCTCACGATATTGTACTTTGATTTGTGCTCAAATTTTCAAATTGTTCTGAGATCTTAACGATGTCCGTTTCTGTACTTAAAAAACAACATTCACACATATAGTAATGATGTATCAACTTTTGAGGTTTAAGCCAATACCTTCTGGTAGCAAGCTTACATTTGGACAATTTCATTTACAATCCTGGCACATTTTCAAAACTCCGTCTTCCCTCCCCAGTCCTCCTGGACCCTTGCTCGCCCAACCCCTGCTATGCTGACGTCACCTGTGACGTAGTTGATGACGTGTACAGCTGCGGACCCTGTCCTGCCGGGATGACTGGTGATGGAGTCAGCTGTGTCCAAGTAATTGGTGAGTAGTGATGTGCTCTAGATTTTATCTTGAAAGTTCATCTGTGTTGGTAAAAGTCATTATGCATGCGCAAGATGTAATTTTCAACACAAGAAATTGGACTCACCCAAATTTTCGACTGTACTACTCCAGTCTTTGTCAAGGAATAAACAATCCACCGCTTCCGTGACGTCACGCAGATAACGCACGTGACTCCGTGAGCAGTGGATCATAGGTTGCAGAAAGTCTGTGGCGCCCCCCGTCTCTGTTGAGGGATGGTTGTGATGCCCTGATGTAGATGGCCTCTTTAACCTCTCGTGCAAAGAAATCCGGTTCTGACTCCAGGATTTAGGTTAATTTGGGTTAGTCCAATTTCTTGTGTTGGAAATTACAGTTTAAACTTGCTGCATGATATGCTCTTGATGATTCGTTCTTTAAACGGTGCACAACAAGTTACATTATCAGTTAAGTAGAAAAAAGAGTCGACAAGAGTCTTGTTGCACATATTCTTTTAAAGTGCTCTAAAAGCCATCAATTCTGATTGCTATAGTCTTGGTGTGGGACTTAGTGTGTGAATTAGTGCAAACATCTGTCTTCCTTTGTTTTATCCTTCCCCAGGCTGCTCGTCCCAGCCGTGCTACCCGGAAGTGACGTGTACAGATGTACCAGGTGGACATGAGTGTGGGGACTGTCCGCAAGGCATGACGGGAGACGGGAAGAACTGCACTCAGGACACTGGAGGTACCTTGTACCATCATGGCACGTTGAGCTGTAAAAGATAGATTCGTAGGGAGAACAATGTCCGAGTTGGATGCAAAATTTAAATAGAGTGAACAAATGCACCGATATGTTTAAAGTTAAAACTTTTGGTCCAACACAAAAAAATTCACCTAGAGCTTTCGACCAGTCACTCTGGTCTTCCTCAGTAAACTGACCCTGTGAAGCCTGTCACGTGGCTTCTTTGAAGTGTGACGTCAACACTGGATCGAAGGTATCTTGTAGACGATGTCGGCCCCCGTCGCGAGTCAGTCTACTGAAGATGACCAGAGTGACTGGTCGAAAGCTCTAGGTGGGAGAATTTTTTGTGTTGGACCAAAAGTTTGAACTTTAAACAATGTAACTACCAACACAGATGAACTTTCATGAAATGCACCGATAGTTATGGTTGACAATTTCAGTCGGCTTCTAATGTATGTGCTATATTCTTCCCCAGTGGCAGACCAACAAGGGTCCAGCTGGTACGAGCAGCCCGCGTACATCGCGCTGCTGTCTGTGGGGGCAGTCGTCGCCGCTGCAGCTCTGATCGGAGTCGCTGTGTGGCGTGTCAAAGCACGCAATGTCACCAGAGCCAAGGTGGGAGATCTGCCGCTGGAGGACAGGGAGAAGGGCGACGGTGCCGGAAGTCGCCATGTTGATATGATGGGCCTGGATGACAAACATGACTAGTGTAGCATCAACTGAGACACGTATACAGCTTATACCTAAGTGATCTCTGTCTGGGTTAAGGGAAGCCTTCCATCTTTTCTGTTAATCTTCTTATTTGTCAAGAGATTGCATCGCCTGTCCATGAGATATATATGAGTATACTATAAGTTTTTTAATAAGTTTTTTATTCAATTTAAAATTAAAAAAAAACTTATAGTATAACTAAAGAAGTAACATTTGCAAGACAAATGCATAATGTTTACCTTCGGACATGGTCTGCCCTGTTAATTTTTGCTCAAACACATCCACATACATGTACTACTAGTATATGGTTACAGGATTAGAGCAGACCATAAGATTGCAACATTATGTAACCCAACACCAGTCACCATGATGACAGACGTCAACAAATCATGTCATTGGTCAGGTCAGAGGTTAGTGTTTGGAACAGAAGAGGAGGAGGAAGAAACTGAGTAAAAACAATGTTTTCCTTTGGTAAACATAATTAACACTACACATCTCATGGACAAGCTATGCAATCTCTTGACAAATTGAGGACAATTGGAAAAATATATATCCTAAACACGTGACTGGCATTATCATAAAACTGAAAATTGATGATGAAAAGACAGAAAAGGAAATGATTTGTTGAAAAAAAAGTCATGTATATTCAGCGGATAGGACGACTCATTATCATAACCGTGGCTTCATGTTGAAATGTGTGTGTGTGTTGTGTTTAACCTTAGTTTTAATAAGAAATAGCATTGCACAGGATGAAAAGATTCAAGCAAATTAACAGTATAAACAAATAGTGCATCTTGTCTGTGCACGTAACCTATTGTAATTACTTGTTGATCAGATATGTGTGGAAAACAAAATTCACGACTTGTATAGCTGTTACAAATCATTGCCTAATAAATACTTCATTTTGGTGTCAAATGGTAATGCTGTGTGGGATAAAGTTCCCAATTTAACGTTTAGCTAGGTCAAGAAGTAGTACTTTGACCAATATCCAATACAACCGTCCGCACCGATAGTTAGTCCTCATTAAAATGTATTATTTGTCTCGATTTGTTCCTTCTTACATTTCATTTACGAAGGAGAGAGATGAATTTTATAAGTCGAAAATTGAAATATGTCAAGTAGAAAAAAAGAAGAAATTGCTTACAGAGACTATTAAGATAGCCACGCAGTGACCAAAGAAATATTCTGGACTTTCTTCCATGGTTTACTTTTCACATAAACAGGTCAGTTGCCCTTAAATTTCAAATCTTCAACAAGGGTATTGTATGTACAAATGTGATCACTGTATACTCCATAAACTTCTAACACCTTCATTATCCATTCAGGTAGGTGGGTAGGTCTTGAGGAAACCTAGGAATGGCGCTGTAGCAGAACTTCTGGTTTTGATATCTCGCGATCTGGACATGCTTGGGTCACAAATTTTGGTTGATGATAGCTCTTGGGGTAGGGAAGAAGTGACATGAGTTTGGTCCCCCTAGAAGCTTGTTCTGGAACTGCAGGAGCGTCTGTTGAAAAATCCTCGAAGAAGGATAACTGAAGAATTGGTTGACGGATTGTAGTGTTTTTTTGTATGTAGGTAGCTGAAGTGATGCTTGACATAATCAGATGATAATTATGCAAATCAGGAGCTAATTTTCATAATTAATGAGGAAATTCTATAAAGCTGCTTCATTCAATATTAGGACAATGACACACTTGTGACATGTAATTGAGAACGAGAAAAACACCTGAGGATATAGATTATGTCCTCAGGTAAATTTAGAACAGCCAGAAAGTTCTTAAAAACCAAAGCTATGAGAGCAATATTCAAATTAAAATCAC